>NC_041393.1:484690768-484711930 GCF_002162155.2 Triticum dicoccoides
GGACCCCGTGGTGTGGAGGGCTGGATGAATAGTAGACGATGGAGGGGTGCTCGTGGAGGGGTGGATGAACAGGACCCCGTGGTGTGGAGGGCTGAATGAACAGTAGACGGTGGAGGGGTGCCCGTGGAGGGGTGGTTGAACAGTAGCCGGTGGAGTAGCGCGCGGTGGAGGCTGGATGAACAGGAGCCCGTGGAGGCTGGAGGAGGTCGACGGTAGCCCGTGGAGGCTACAGGAGGTCGACGGTGGAGATGAACATTATCCCGTGGAGTCCCGTTTTGCAGTATGCCACACCCGTCCTAATGAACAGGACCCCCGTTCGACCGTAGCGCTCCAACACAAGTCCATTTCGTCCGTTTTGCGGTACGCCACACCCCTCCCGATCAATAGGACCCTCGTTTCGACCGTAGGAGGTCCGTTTCCTCCATTTTGCGGTACGCCACACCCCTCCCGATCAACAAGACCCCCGTTTCGACCTTAGGAGGTCTGTTTCCTCCGTTTTGCAGTACGCCACACCCCTCCCGATCAACAGGACCCCGTTTCGGCCGTAGGAGGTCCGTTTCCTCCGTTTTGCGGTACACCAGATCCCTCCTGATGAACAGGATCCCGTTTCGAACGTGGCCGGTGGAACACAAGGCCGTTTCCTCCGTTCTGCGGTACGCCAGGCCTCGTTTCCATCGCATGTTCCATCCAAGCCCTCCCGATGAACACGACCACACATTCTGTTGCCTCCAGATGAACACGACGCATTCCGTTGCCTCCCCATGAACACGATGACAACGCTGTTTCTCCATTCCGACCGAGCCAATGTACACGAGCCCTGACCATACGTATATATGCGCGAGTAGGCGTTTGAGACCCCGCCCGTATGTACACATACGTGGCCGTATTTTCTTTATTGCACCCTGGCCTCTATACGTACGTGTACATGCTACGTGCGCGCCTCTACTACGACACGTGCGCGCCTCTACTAAGACATGTGCGTGCCTCTACATCCACCAGTATGTACGTACACGTTCGCGACCAGAATGACAACGCTACGTATGCTTCGACCAGGTGGGTCCCGACTGTCAGGCAATTCCTTGCGTGCGAAGATGTAGCTGGTGGGTCCCAGCAGTCAGGGGGGCAAATCGTTTTTTTTTGCATGGACGCACTTCCTTGCGTGCGAAGGTGTAGCTGGTTGGTCCCAACAGTCAGCTGGCGAATCGTTTTGTTGTTTTTTTTGCCCGGATCCACTTCCTTGCGTGCGAAGGTGTAGCTGGTAGGTCCCAACAGTCAGGGGGGAAACATTTTTTCACGAAATACGGTGGCCCGTCCAGTGGGTCCCTGCTATCAGGTGGACCCAGCTGTCAGCCTCTCCATGTACAGTACTCTTCCGATGGAAGTCAGTCATTGACCACATTGACCACGCTGCGCCGAGAGCACCAGGGCGGTGGATGATGGCGAGGCCTAGGAAGGGGACGACGTGGATCCGGGGAAGACGTGACAGTGGATGCCCACACGGAGAGGAGTACGACTGTACAAGGGTTTACTGGTTCGTCTACCGTCACCGGAGAATAACAGCAGGTGTGGGTCAGTAGAGGGATGGCTAGGCCAGCGATGGGAGTACGGTGGGGGCGGTGAGGCCTGCGCGGCAGCACAGCCGACCGCGGGGAGGAGGGAGCAGGCAGTCCCGCCGGCACTTGTTTGAGCGGGTGGAGTAGGAAGAGCAGAGATTGAAGAAGCACGACGGCCGTTGGATGGACATCCAAAAGTCACTGCTTGTGCGTTAACCTTCTTTTTAGGAAAGCCTCAAATATGTGGAAAACAGCATACAACCCATCTGCCATTATTTCTAATAATTTACAGCCCATTTGCTAATTCTTAAGGTTTTATTTGGATCCCATATTCTTTTTGTTAGCATTACAGCCCATATTGTGGCCATGGTTAGAAAATTATATGAAATTTTGCATATTTCGGTGCGGTCCGAACTGTTTTTAATCCCGAAATTTCGACTCACATTCAAACTGATTTTAAAAATAAATGTATATCAATATAAAATCCAACAAATTCTCCACGCATAAAAATTAATGTAATTTAAAATCTCGAAATGAAAAAAAATATATTTGAAACTAATTGCCGGTTTGATGTGTTTTAAAATGTACAACCCATTTCTCATTACTGATGGGCCATTTTCTCGGCCAGCCGAATGAAAGCTCTCCTCGTCTTGAAACATTTGCAGCCCAACAGGCCTGACAAAGCGACTTACTTGGCAAATCACAAAAAAACTGGGCTGTGGCCGTGGACCCAGCTGTCAGCCTCTCCACGTGCAGTACTATTCCGATGGAATGTCGTTGACCACATTGACCACGTTGACCACATTGAGCAACAAGGCGGTGGACGATGGCGAGGCCTAGGAAGGGGACGACACGGAGCCGGGGAAGACGTGGCAGTGGATGCCCACGCGGAGAGGAGTACGACTGTACGAGGGTTTACTGGTTCGTCTGCCATTGCCGGAGAATAACAGCAGGTGTGGGTTAGTAGAGGGATGGCTAGGCCAGCGATGGGAGTACGGTGGGGCGGTGAGGCCTGCGCGGCAGCACAACCGGCCGCAGGAAGGAGGGAGCAGGCAGTCCCGCCGGCGCTTGTTTGAGCGGTTGGAGCATGAAGAGAAAAGATTGAAGAAGCACGATAGTCGTTGGATGGACATCCAACAGTCACTGCTCTCGTGTGTTGACTAAGTTGACAGGGCGTTGCATGTGCGTCAACCTTTTTTTAATGAAAGCATATGCGTCAACCTGTAGTAGGTGCACAAGTCAGCCTCAAATCTGTGGAAAACAGCAGACAGCCCATCTGCCATTATTTCTAATAATGTACAGCCCATTTGCTAATTCTTAAGAATTTTTTTGGAGCCCATCTTCTTTTTATTAGCATTACACCCCATATTGTGGCCACAGTTAAAAAGTATACGAAATTTTGCATATTTCGGTGCGGTCAACTGTTTTTAATGCAGAAATATCGATTCACATTCAAACTATTTTGAAAAATAATTTATATAAATATAAAATCCAAATAATTGTCCACGCATAAAAATCAATGGAATTTAAAATCTTGTAATGAAATTTTTTGAATCTAATTCCCGGTTTGATGTGTTTTAAAAATGTACAGCCCACTTCTGGGCAAACCGAATAAAACTCTCCTCGTCTTGAAAGATTTGCAGCCCAACAGGGCTAATAAAGAAAGTAGGTCTTGTTTGGGTATTTCTTTAAAAAAATAGAACTGGGCTAGCCATTTTCAGCAAGAAAAAAACACAACTAGGCTCATGATGTGGTAAACATAAATAAAACCCTGGCTAGACGGGCCACGGCCCCCGCACAGCCCCATTGTTACCCTGATCCGTCGCTAAAACTAGTATAAATAACAACTGCTTGTTCCTCAAAAAAACTACGTGACCTGCTGGGTCCCTGGTGTCAGCCGCTCATAGTGTAATTCTCTCGTTTATTGACTACGTTGACAATGGCGTGAGCCCCAGATGTCCAACCATTAGGAGGAACCATATTTTTGGGCTTGTAATACAGAGGCACTTGCTTGCGTACTGCCATGACACTGGTGGGTCCCTACTGTCATCCTCTCCACATACAATCATCTCCTTGTTCCTCTCGGTTGTTGACGACGTTGACAACGCAAGAGGGCGGCGCACCACGCACGGCGAGCGAACCAAGGCCGCAAGGCGGAGGTCAACGGTGAGGCCTCAGACGGAATGAACAGGAGCCATGGTAGATGCACCGGTCCAGTCGCAGGCGAGGGGAGTACGAGGGTTGACTGGTTCGGGTGCGGGTGCGTGTTGGGGCTGACGTCGCCGGAGAATAACAGGACGTGTGGGGGAATAGAGGGAGGGACTGACCAACGTTGGAGGGTACGTACAGTAGGGTGGCGGAGGCACAGCCAGCCATGGGATGCGGGAGCAGGCGGAGCCGATGGGGTGGTTCGGTTTGGGCGGCTAGTGGAAGAAGACAAGAGATAGAAGATACACGACACATGTTGGATGTCAATCCAACGACTAGTAGGCAGAATCGTTTGTTGACTGGCTAGGCTATTTCCTCGCGGGTCCCAAATGTCAGAATCCAAATCTGTCACGGTCATGCAGCCTTTCCAATGAAAATTTACAGCCCATTTGATGTGCTAGTTCGAAATAAGTTTGTGGGTGCTGGTGGGGGCTAATCACTTGGCTTCTGTAATGCACAGTGAGCTCAAGCAGCCGACGAGAGTGATGTTATGTCCCTTGGTTGGGATTTGTTACAATATTTCACTCTAAATTAAACGAATGGCAAGCCATGCCTTGTTTCAAAGAAAATATGACAGTCACAGCCGAGTTGAAAAGGGCAGGAACATCTAACTCCAGCTTACAAACTGTACAAAAGCACAAGGGTTAATTGTTCATCACGTTTACAAAAAAACCCAGGTTGAAAAGGGCAACAACATCTAACTCGAGCATTGTTTTCAGCAGTCACAATCAAATGGATCGGTCAGGTCCATAGAATGAACATCCTGGGTCGTAAAATTTATTGGATTATGACCACAATATGTTGTAAATAGAAGCCCGACACGTTCAGATGCTCTTTTGCCCACCTGAAACTCCTTTCTTTGCTCTTCGACATACCCATCCGTCAAAACCATGCTGCTGATAAACTTAAGCATGATGCACAATAGTAACCTCACATTCAGCAGGAAGAATGTGACAAATCTAGTGTTTGCACGGTTGGCTACATATCGTTCTAGCGTTATTGTCTTCAATCGAATCTCATGAGAAGTGAGAAAATACCGATGGTTATGAATCCACCGATTGGTTATAACTTTCTTACCCCGTCCTGTTGCCTAAATAGACATGAAGATTGAAAACAGTTAAGGTCTAAAAAAGAGTGTCGAAAGAGCAATAGCTGAACGGTTAATTCTAGTACACTATATGCGGGCTTCCAATGTGCGTGTGAAATTATCACCTTTATATACAACTTCTCCAGACATGGAAAGCATTTCCGCAAGCCAATAATCTTGTTCAGATCAAAATTAATCATTTGGATATATAAGATCTTGACAGAATCCATCACCATTGATAGGCCATCCATGGGGAAACTCTTCATTGAGCATAGAACATAATATTAGTACAAAATGTGTACTCCAAGATGATATATAACTTATGGGAAGAAATTTAAAATGCAGCTTATGGTTACAAGTGTAGATGATAATATAAAGTACCTGAAGAAATGTAGAGCCAAACACCATATTGAAATGAGCACAGAGATCATGTATTACACCCAAGGTCTCCAGTTTAGGCGCAGAGAGGCCGATTATTTGCAATGGTGAATAACTAGAATCAAGGATCAACCTTTGAAGTGAAGGGGCATCTTGGATGTTGAGCTGCCTTCCGTCAAAAGAAATTCGAATTCTTACAAGGTTAGGCGACTTTATTTGGAGACAACCGATTCTAACTGTGAAAACAAGCACCAAGCAATCCAGGGTAGGGCAACTGGAGTGGATGATGTTGTGCAATGAGGCCTCCGATATACGAACCCGCACAAGTGAAAGTTTCTTGAGAAATGGGAGTCGAAGGTTTAGTACCAGATTGTCTGGTAGGTAGCACAACGCAAAGGTGGCGGTGTGGAGAGAGGAGGAAAACCGCGAGATGGACATCGGTGCTGAGGGCACAAGTTCATGGCGTTCGGTATGTGGTATGTGATTTCCAGGGAATAGTAGAACTCAAGCAACTGTAGTGTTGTGAATTCAGGGGATTTCAGCCAGGCGTCCACCGTGCAGGGCATGGTATGCTTGCTCAGGTAGCATGACGGGATGCAGAGGCTTTGAACGGAGCCCTGGTGGGAGGAGATGATGGCTCTGGGATTTCAAAATCATTGAAGAGAGATAGCTGGCGATAGTCAAGATTTAGGGGCATGGCGCGCCATAGAGGGTGCCACCGAATTGAAAGGACTTGGGTGCGGCAGCAATCCTTGGTGGGGAGAAGCGAGATGATCTCCCCAAGGACGGCGTCCGGGAGATCACTGATGTGGTGCACCTGAGATTCTACGGGTTCCTGGGATCCGGTGGGGGTGGGGTCGCCGCTTCTCCCCACGCTGCGGGGTGTGGGATCTACAACAGGCGTCGCCGCTGGCGGGAGCCTCATCTTCTTGGCGCTGGGGTCAACCGACTCCATTTTCCTCAAGCGTGTCGCGTCACGCTCACGGATTTGAGCAGAGTAATGCATGACGAGCCTAGTTGTAGTGCGAGTGAAGAAGAAGGGGATCTGAGGTTTTTTTCTATAGTAGTGAGGAAGAAGGGGAGCTGGGGTTTTCTGTAGGAGTGAGGTGATTAATTTGGGGGTACGAGTGGAGCGAGCTGACATGAGGTGGGTGGGAGCAAGGAGGAAGAGGAGCACCCATGTTTTTTTGGGGGGCGGTGTGCTTGGTGTGGGTAGCGCCTCTCATTCAGTAAATATAGGGCTTTTGAATTGATTTTACTATTTACTAGTGCGGATGGGCTGTTTTGTCTTGGGCCCAAAGAAACAATTACTACTAGTACAGTGGAGACACTCTACACCTACCCAGAAAAACAATTACTACTAGTACAATGGAGACACTCTACCGCTTCAGGCTCCTCCTAGGTCATTGAAACGTCTCCCTCTACTGAATGCCGTTATACTTTTGTTCACCGACATGTGGGCCATGCAGCGCACGGGCCCAAATGCCATCCACCAAATTAGAAGGCAGTATGCAGGCGGAGAGTAAGCCCGGTCGTAGCGCGGCAGTAACGAGCCGTCGTATCACAAAACCCCACCCCCACAGTCTAAGTTTGACGGACGAAGCAACCATCATTTCACTCTTCGCTGAATCCCCTTCTCCCTCACCATCTTCAAGAAAGCCAAGACTCGCATCCGCCACTGTTCTTCTCTCCCAACAAAGGGAAGGTAAGCGGATCCGTGATGTTGGTATATTTTCGTTCAAAAAAAAGTACTTTTGCAAAGCAGTAACCGATCCTCACTCTCTTTTTTTTCATTGTCATTGCGATTGTGTTTTCCTTTCAGTGGTCTCCTAGTATTCGTCAGTTTCATGATGGACCAAGGAGAACCAGGCAAAGATCTGCCGATATTGGAGCAGACGCGGGAGGCTGATCCCCACAAGACAAAGAGCTCCAAGAAGATGTAGGCAGCCACCGAGCCGACCCCAGATACGCTCACGGACACTACTGAGATGGTCAACGCCCCGTTTGAGGTTACAGCCCCCGTGGCACTGCAGGAGCAGTTTTCCCCATTCGAGGATGTGTCCCCCCTGAGCTGCCCAAGGTGATTTTCTTCTTTGCCGATCTCGATTGTGGTTTTTCATCTATTTATGTGGTGATTAATAATGCAAAATTTTATTATCTTCGATGCCATGCTATACATAGTGGTTTAAATAACTTGTGTTTCTTATACTGAAAAGTAATTCAGAATTTGTTTATGTTTCAATTAGAACCCTGATGCAGACAAGGATTGTGTGGTTGTACATGTCACTCGCTATGAGGTGGATGACCTGAATATACGCACTGGGAAAACAGAGTTCTTAGGCTATTGGATCCTGGAAGCCATTTGCGGTTATACCAATGAAGAGTTGTATTCCAGCCTCACTTTTGTCAGGCGTGTTGTCCAGGGTGTACTGAAGCACAAGAAGTTCAAAGCTACTCCTTCGTTTGTGAGGCATACTGTTCTTGTCAAGCTTACGCAGGAAGATGACATGGCATGCCTCCACAAACAAGTTTATCAGTGGCAAGGCCACAAGGTTGTCTTCATGAAGGTTCACAGGATTGAGCTGCTGCAGGATGTCCTCGATGATGTTCATGGCAAGGTTCGTCTTGTGTCCAGCCCAAATTAGATCGAGGCATGAAATAGTTGCCCCAGCTAGTGTTTAATAGTAGTTTGGATTGTGTCTAATTATCCGAACCTTGCCTGTTATCGACCCCTCTGGGGCTAGTACTCTGTTTGAATCCGTCTATGGGAACTGCTGCTACTTTTGTGTGCCCATGAATCATGTGAGAACCACTGTAATTGTTGCCGAAACAGATGCGTCCTCACCAGTTTTTTCATGAATATGGCATGGTAAGACATAAGTTGTCATGGTTTATCATACGAGCAGTGTGTGTTTTGATGAACTAGAGCACTCGTTCGAGAACTGTGCGCCAACGTATACATAAGTACTTGTAAACACTGTTGGTGCTACCCCACTTGTAAGCAGTTGTGCAAAACACGACACATTGGCTCAGCTCGCTTCAACACTAGGCTATCGACCAGCTAACAATCAACAATCTGCTGTCTGACATATAAGCAACTATGTATCTTGTTACAGTGGTTTATGCAGTTAATTGAGGCCACAATGTAATAAATTGCAAACGTTCACACGCTAGTCCAGCGCTCATGTGGAACACTCACATTAAACTCGTCTTCATAAAAAACTTGAAAAGCATAAGTTAAGCAATTTTATACATCTCAATGATTCATAGAACATAACAAACATATACTAGTTCACAGCAAAAGAAAAAGTTGTGAGATGGTTGACAAATCAGGAAAAAACAAGCAAGGCTTCTCTGAGCAAAGGGCCTCCCGGCAGGCTTAAATTTCCCGGAGTTCACTCTGGTTTTTTCTTGTTGCCACCATCCAGGGTTAGGTTCTCTCATTCAAGAATAACCAATTATAATTGTGGTCTCAGCTGGAATGCAGAACTGAACCATGCAGTGTACTAACCAGTTGAAATGCTTGTGCATTCCACTAAATTCAAGCACCGTTATTTGCAGAAATAAGCAGACCACAATGCCTCTTGTTCGCGCACCTGTCCAAAAACCCACCATGCAGCCGTGCCAGCTAGTCCTCGGTCCGTGGAAGAACTGGCAGAAAGTGCATTCCGGACTAGGATGCAGTTATTTTTGCTCGTCCCTGCACTACAATCAGGAAGTAAAACGTACGAATCAACTTCTTTTAGATTGCGTTGGTCATTCTACCTTAGTTACTACCAATGTAGGAATACCTTGAAGACTGGAGGTTAGACGACGGCAACGAGGGATAGCCATCTCATTTTGCGCATTGTACTAAAACTGAGGTGTGTGCTTTTGATTGCGCGGATAGAAACAATACGGAGACAGACATCCTGAAACGATATGGAGACACACATCCCTGTTTGCGCAAATATGAAACACGGTTATTTAAACAATGACAGATATTTGCACTGGCGTATGATTAACAGCAGCATCTATTGTGTTATAATTGGCACTAGATTGACAGTATGAAGAGTCCTTAAGTAAGTAGCATCACATCACATCAACAATGCCACTAGATTAACATGCAAAACAATAGCATTAGTATTACTGTCATGAGAGTAGCACATGGTCAGTAAATGTGCAATCAAATTTGTGTAGTTCCACTGGGATGAAGCAATGTTAGCGGTGTGAGAGTTAAGTGTAACTGCAAAAACACAATTCACGGGAAATAAAGCAAGACAGAAGCACTTCATAAAATGGTGGTGGCATTGCTTCAATTTATCGACGGCCCTAGACCATTACTTATAGTGACATTAGATTGCATTGCTTAATGCTTCATGTGATTTTACATTAACGGTAGCGATATGGGCGTAGGGACAGCAGGGGCATAAAGTGGTGAGGCAGATGTGGCTGCCGAGAGCGGCAAACACTCAGGCAACATGTCCGCATTTGTCCCATTTTTTATCTCCTCGGCGACATTTTCCTATGTGAGCACAGGAAATCTAGACCTCCTCATTCTAATTTGCGTTGTCCCCCAACACCCGAAACTTTCTTTCCTTTTCAACCAAGAGATAGGTCCACTTCCCCCCACCCTTCGCCATCCACCATGCTTTCTTCGTCTTTTCAACCAAGAGACCGGTTGGGTAGCCAGTATCTACTATTTCCCCCCGTTTCCTCTTTGAACCAAGTCCTAGATTCATGCTACAACTTTCCCACTTTCTTCCCTGTTTGAACCAATTCTTAGAGTCGACTGTATGAACTAGCTTTACCTCTAATAATAATAAAGTCTAGGTGGCTTTGGAACAGCGGACGGAAGTAGAAAAAGATCCACACGAAGGGAGCTGGGGCAGTAGAGCAAGGCAGGTTTCGAAGGAATATATACCTGAGGGTCGTCGGCATGTGGCAAAGACGGCGTCGGGAGGCCGCATCTTGGCCACAATACCGCAGGGAGGAAGAAGGGGTTGGAGGCACTCCCGAGCCAGCGCTCTCTTGGAGAGAACGGCACGGCCGCTGATCGGGAGGCGCGGGCAGCCGTTGGTCTCCTCCCTCGCCGCTGACGACAGCGTGAACGATGCACCTACACCCCTGCCCCGGTCGAGGTTGTCCGGTCGGATTTGTGACCAGTCGTGAGCTACGAGAGAGTGTGGCCACCTATGTCTTGCTTAGATCTGGAGAGCATGAGAGAGTGAATGAGAGGAACCCTAGTAAAGCAAGCGCTAAGGCTCCTGCTTATATATATAGTGGAGTGATTTTGTTGTACTAGCTTCAAAAAAATGCGCTCCTACATGTACTAGTGAGTGGGTGTGAGAGCGTGCATGCACCGCTTCTCTTCGTGAGAGTACAATATTCTATGCCCAAAGAACGTTCGTCGCAAGAGTAATAGTGTAAGTGTGTGACGTGTGAGCTAAAATAAAATGTGCGCGACGTATTTTGTTTTTTAGAAGTTCTAAGGGTAGGGTGTGAAGAGCACATATGTGCGTGACGTCTACCTGCAGATAGACGGTGGGTGCGACGCGCGAGTCTGCGAGAGGACTTGGGAGAGTCGTGACTCATGAGGGTGCGTGTGCGTGAGAGGGAGGGGGGCACGTATCAATGCAATGCATGTGTCCGTAAATCATTATCCGACAAACATTCGCCACAAGCCTTTTCCTGACAAACGCCGTAAGAACCGTTAGATCGGCATCCGACAATGTCAGTTTTGCCATGTCATTTAACAGAACAGACACTCCTCCTACACACAAATCTTCCACGTGAATGTTAGCAACTGTCGTATGCTCCCTCCGTTCCGAAATTCAGTGCATATAGCTTTATTGAAAATTCAAACCTCGCAAACTTTTACCGAGTTTTTGTGTACCAAATTGCACAAGTAGAATATCATGTATATATCATTTCATTCATCTTCGAGAGGTAACTATAAAGATGGGGGAGGAGTCTACAAATAAGACCATCGTATCACCCGCATCCATTTCAACCATCCTTTGGTGTCGAGGAATATCATAGGAACTCTATATGATATGATTTTTATAGGATTTTTTCCCTTTAGAGCCAATTGGTTCATAGGAATAGATTCATATACTCCACATTTCAAAGGAAATAAACATGATATCATTTCTATAGCTTTAGAGCCACTTGGTTCAAATGAATGGATTCCTATACTCCCTTAATTTCAAAGAAAAATAAACATTAGCGTATATTCAATAGAATACTTCCTATGATCTGAACCAAATTACATATCTTTTCTAATCCCTCCTCATAGGAATTGAGATACATGCATCTCTAGATTCAATAGAAAAGTTCCTATGATGTGAACCAAATGGCATCTCTTTTCCAATCCATACTCATAGGAATTGAGATGCTCCATGTCATCTCTTTCCCTACAACTTCCATGTATACATCTTCTATTCCTAAATAGATAGTACAACCCACCAGTAGCTTTTTTCCAAAACATGCAACTATGGCACAAGAACTATATAGTGTGCCAATAACTTTGAAAGATGGTCACTAGATGAAGCTAATCCAACAGTATAGAGATGGCGAATCCGAGTACTACTAGCCGTTGGATATCATCAACATTCCACCAGATCTTTCACATGTACAATTTAGAAGACTCCATGGTTGAACTTAAGCATAATGCACAAACCTCAAAACACAAGCACTTCTCTGTTCTAGAATCTTCTGTATCATAATTGTTTTTTTCTAAATGAATTGTCATTATTTGTTTTTTTACTTTATGCTTTACAATGCACAACCCCATGAATCTTAACATTTTTATAAAACTAATTGATTTTGAATGAGATGAACTATAAGAACTAAACGAACATCTACATCATGCATAAATGAGTCAAAGCTTTACATGCTATAGTGTGTATTTATTCATAATTTGGTTTCAAAATGTCATGCGTTCAATGCATCATTGCCTTTCGGTCGAACCTACGTCCACAATTTTTGTACGTACAATATCTCCACTAATCCCCGAACCCAAAATGCTACCTCGTTCCTGTAAAACCAAGCGGCCCACACATTCGTCAACTCGAACCCGTTTACTATGACATGGCCCCGCACGCCGTAGTACTCCTACAAACCCTACTGCCGCACTCATCATCATTTTTCTTCAAGAGGACGAGGGAGAAGCCAATTTGTAGTGGAGGCACTTTCAAAAAAAAGGATATGTAGTGGAGACCCCTACCCTAGGGTGCCCTAGGTAGCTGCCACACGCATCATTGTTTTCTCTTTTCTTTATGCTCTTGCACCCTAGAGTGAAATGATGGTTGCTTCGTCCGTCCAGCTTAATGCGGGCCCTAGAGTGAAATGATGGTTGCTTCATCCGTCCAGCTTAATGCGGGCCCTAGAGTGAAATGATGGTTGCTTCGTCCGTCCAGCTTAATGCGGGAAAGGTGAGGGCTTTGTGATTTGACCCCTTGTCGCTCATTTTCTACTACTGCGGCGCTACGACCGGGGTGCCTCCAGTTCCAACCGCTGCTCCGAACTATAATTTGGTGCATGCACGTGGAACAAGACGGTGGATGAGCCACATGTCGGCCAAAGGGGTCATGTTAAGTGTGTCGCCATTTCGTGTGTGGACTGACCCTGCTTGAGTTGCTACGCCAACACGACAGGAGCAGCCTACCACTTGGTTTTGCTCCTTGGTGAATCCCGACTATATTGATCTAAAAAGATACTTGCCGAACTACCCTCTCCGTCTCGGTTTTTTATTTTTAGGCGTCTCGGTTTATAGGGTGTGCACGTAGTTCTAGGTCATCCATTTGACTAACTAAATATGAGTTACTAGTATGTCACAAAAAGTACTATACTATATCATTGGATTCTTAAGCGGATGTAGTTGTATTTAAAAGTCGACGACGGGGCTTTTCCTGCGCGGTAGGCGGGGCAGTTCTACCTAGTCAGTTCGACAGAGATGCGAGAAGACGAGGGAGTAGGCTGCTGCAAACGTAGGGCTGTGTGATTTGACAGCGAGCTACTGCTGGACAGGTGGGGCCCTGTGATTTGACTTGCCATTATCATTTTAACTGCGGTGCTACGACCGGCGTGAGTCTCCCGATTCCTGACCACCTCCATACAAGTGCCTCTCCCCAATGCTCCACCATGTAGTTGAGGCTGGCTCTTGCATGAGAGCCCACTTCTCCACTTTTTCCTTCCCTCTTTCCTCCACACATGCAAAAATGCCATGTAAAGCGGGCTTATAGCCCACATGTGCTAAGCTTGCCACGTCGGCATAAAGTCTGATGTGGCAAGTTTGGTGACCCAAGGAAGAAACGGTGCTAAGTGCGTGTACCTAGGTGAAAAGAAAATTTTGAGTCTATAGCTAATTAAATGAAGCAAACTTAGCAACACCATTTCATTGGAAGAGGTCACTCCTTGGCAAATGCAATAATACTAGTACTCCCTGTGTCCTAGTGTCAAAAACGTTCTTATATTATGGGACGGAGGGAGTACGAAGAAAGAGATAGAGAGGAGTAAAAAAATAAATACACTTATAGCCAACCTTATAGCTAACCTTGTTTTAGTATGAGTGACTAAGTGATGACTATGTATGACATGCCAACATGAGATAGCCTAACGCATCGTGTTAAATCTCCAATGGCGCGACCGTGCGAGCGACACGACGGTCATGGTAGGCGCGACCATGATACGGGCTGCTGGCAGCCCTTGGATCTGAGATCAAACGGTCGCATGCTAAGTTGCTGCAAATTTGTAGCATAACCCTCCAGGATAGGATATTCACCCATAGGTCTAGAATCACGCCATGCAACCGTTCAATCTCAGATCCAAGGGCTCTCGGAAGCCCGTATCATGGGAGAATGGAAAGCCACTACCCTGCCGTTCGCACACTGGCAGTTCGCTCCTACTCGTCTCCGCACGTCCTTCAATACTATGATGGTTCGCTCCTAGTCGTCCCGTCCATTCGCATTACGGCAGTTCCACTAATCCTAACCCTCCTCCCAAATCCATGGCGTCCCAAATCTCCATGATCGGCGGTGAGTACAAGGTTAGAACCATCACCGATGATGAGTTCGATGTCATCTACACCCGTTCTTCCACGATGCTGAAAGGATGCCTTTCTCGCTTCAGACGCATGTTCGAAGACTCAGATGATGAGTGGGTCGCTAGGCTAGATGTTGAGTACACCACAGTCCTGGGACGAGAGAAGGATCTAAAGGACGAAGAGAGGAAGAAGCCCGCCGTGATCCAGGTTTGCGTGCATGACTTATGCTTGATCTACCACATATGCCATGCCGATGTTGAATGCCTGGATTTTAAGGACTTCCTCGAGAGCAACCTAGTCAAATTTGTTACTATAGACTTTGGTAACGACAAAGAAGTCCTGGGTCGGATAGGCCTCGTTGTAGGCAACACCTTCGACCTCCAAAAGAATCGGCTGGTGTCCTCTCGTCAGCCTTCAATGCTGACCCTGGCAGGAGCCATGGTTCATCCTTCGTACGGTAAACTGGAGAAACCTCATTACATGTTTCATCGTTATGCATGGCAGCGAAATGTACTAGATATAGACCACATCCACTACGCTACAATGGATGGCTACCTTTGTTTCAATATCTACAAGGGTTGGATGAAGAGCAAGAGCCAAGTGTGCAGTTCAAGCAAAGAAGTATCGGCCAAGAGGAAGAGGGACAAGGACGAAGTCGAGGACGTGGACGAGGACTCCTCTGAGTGAGTAAGGTGTCAGTATTGTTGCTCATGGTGGTTCTAATGCAGTGTCTATCGGCTTAGTTGCATAATTTAATTTCAGGTGTGCTTAGTGAATTTGAGGGGTGTGTTGTGCTGAGCCCCAGCAGAACTATGTTATGTTTCTTCTCGTGACTTTAACTCCTCAGTATGATACATACTAGTAGTATTTCTTTAATAGAATTTAGCACCCCAATTAAGCACGTACTAGCTTTTTTAACAGTACTATATGCATAATTTGGGGACGAGCGCTCTCTATATGTACCACCTTTTTTTTATTTCAATTTTTGCTCCACGGTGCAATCCATCGATAGTACTACGATACAAAAGTATACATTTTTTAAAAGGCTGGAGTACTGTTCATCACATATATAGCCAGTTAAATTCGCAACCTAGAACGACGTGCATGCCATGTAGTAAACCGATACGGAGGAAGTATAGTAAAAATGAGGTGATTTTACTGAGCGATCGGAGGGGGAGCATGGCCTGTCATGCGGTCCCACGTGTCATGATGTACCAAGGCGATGCGCGTGTGCCTCTTGAGGCAGAAGCAATACTACGTGGTTTGAGATGATGGCAACCGAAGTGTGAAATAATGGTTGCGTCGTCCGTCTGGGAAGGTGCGGCATTGTGATTTGACGTCTCATTGCTCATTACTACTACTGGGCTGGTACGAGTGGGGTGCATCCCCCTGCTATTCTGCACTGTTATTTGGTGCTTGACACATCGACCCGGTTGCTATATGTCCCACATGTCGGCGACAGGAAGTACATAATTCATGAAAGGGAGCGTCGACGGGAGGAGTATACTATAGAATTCATGAAAGGGAGCGACTTAGTTTTGGAAAAATCTGTTTTTACGGAGTATGTACCCCTTAGGGTTTATAGGGCTCATCTAAAAAACATTCGTTTTCCCGTTTGATAAGTCTCAATTCTACTATACTAGTAGTAGTACCATTACATGTTGGATTTCGAGGTGCGTTAGATCACCCGACGCAAGCAGTGTCAAGAGGAAACTAACCAATGCATGTACAAGTTCATGGAAATTTAGTGGTCATTCATGCATTCGTTCTAATTAATGCCTCGGTAAACATAACTTCTTGAGAAAAATGAGCGTACTAATTACTTGTGCAAACTACGAAATTAATTCGACCACTCACCGTCTACCTTGGTTGGAGAGATTTTGAAATTGAGCCATAAACTGGAAAGGAGGGAGTAGTAACTTTTGTCTCGATTACTATTTGTGGCCTTGTATAGATGCAAAATGTATTTTTTATAGTGGCCTTGTATAAGTAAATGGAGGGAGTACTAACCAAGGTACGTACTAGTAGGGACGAGGAGTAAACGGAGGGAGTAGTACTCCCTTCGTCTAGGTGTGTGGTCGTCTTACGAAAACCAAATAATCCCAAAACACTTAGGTGCCGTGCATTAAATTCTACCTCGTTCTTATTTCTTGACATATCAACCAATAAGAGATGTGGGGTGTGCATGATTTTAATGACTTGAGACTACCAAACACGACATGCAGTGGTTAGTTCATTGCATGAAATGCTATTAATTAGCAAATGAACATTAAGTTCTCTCATTTTCTCCTCCTCCTTGGTCACGGTGCACAACCTAAGATGACTTACTCACCTAGACGGAGGGAGTATAATTTTCTCCTCGTGCTGCGAGCCACCACGCGCGTGGGCGAGGGAGCGGGCGTAAGGCGTATAGTAGTAGGAGTACTACTACTACTACTACTCGTAAGCAAGCTTCGCCTCATCCTGCGAGCCAACGCGCCCGTGGGCAGGGGAGACGATGTACTAAGCAAGCTTCTCCTCGTTCTGCGAGTTGACGGGACACATCAAAAGTACTCCAGTGTATAGAGCATTGCCTCTAAGGTAGGCCCCACATGGTTTGTCTTTTTTTAACATAACAAATCAAGTCGCAATTTGTTTGTTCACCCGTGGTAGACGATCCTCCCTCCACCAAGTGGACAACCAGTACACCTGCCAAATTACCACGTGGGCTGCCTTTTTCGTACAGAAATGAGCTCCACCATGTACCCGCGCGGGTGTGGTTGGGAAAGAGACGGGAGTACGTGCGCCGTGCGTGCACCTCTTCTCTTCGTGCACGTCCCCCACCTACGTAGTGTGTGTGAGAGAGATAAAAACCTAGACATAATGCGCCATCCATCCCCCATGCCTCCGCCCAGTCCGACCACCAGTCACCACCACGCCCCACTCCTCCTCACCTTATCTCTCATCTTTCTCCCTCCATTTTTATATACAAGGGGCCACTATCAAAATTACAATTTGCAGATATACAAGGCCACTAACACTAATCGATGCAATATTAATGGTCTTTGCCTCGTGGTACTAGCAAAGGAGGACATTAATTATCCCTTGCATGCATGCGGGAGTTTGTAAAAAAATGCATCTTGATGTTCCGTGCAATGCATGGGCATCTTGCTAGTCCATGAAAACAACACATGCCAAAATTCCACGGCAAACGAGGGATTTGAATCTGTTGGGAGGGGCTGTTTGAATCTTTCCCGGGGTAGCCAAAATATTGGCGACCCTTTTGTCCACCGGTGCCTTTGCCACCGATTAACGAGGAATGGCTCGGGTGCTCATGCTGTCATGCATCCTCCAGCGCGCACGTTGGAGACAAGCTCGCACGAGCTGTGTTTTTTTGTCCCACAACACCGCCCGAGTCGCCCGCAGACCGACCAGCGACCCGCAAATTACGACATCCAACCGGACGAAATTCACGCAAACACGTAGACAAACTGATATTTCATATAAACAATGACGGAAATCATATAAAATACCGGATTTTCATACAAACATGATAGATTTCATTACATTCAAATGAACTACGCAGTGCTAGTTCTGGACAGCACAGGTATATAATACCTGGCCTAAATGGTCGCCCGTCGATCGGTTTGTGTTCCTCATGTCCGACAGCACGATCACCAGACTGCTGGGAGCCCCGGAGGTATATGCTTCAGTGCAAAGGATGGCTTGCTTCCCCATTGCACAACTGATATCATTGGCTGGTGCCGAAGATGATGGTGGTCGGCACTCGTTCGAGTTCATCACCGGCCACTCCTTCGCCATGGCCGGCACCGGCTCGAGTTCATCGTAACATTCCCCTCTTCCGAGGAGCCCATGCAGGGTCGACGAAGGTCCTCGCAACAAAAGGATCCGGCAAGACACCTGCTGTGTACGCCGGCGTCGCCTTCGCGGTGGCCTTCATGGGACCCAAGCAGCGGCGGCCTCCCATGTTCTACTTATCCTCGATGATGGCGGCGGACGCAGAGGCGCTGGCCACCAACTCGTCGCTCTCCGCGCACCCGGCTTCTATCGCTACTTGCATGGTGCGGCCGTCGGCATGGGAGTCTCGGCCACAAAAACGGGAGACGCGGTATGAGGCGGCGACATGGACGGCAGCAACGACGCCCGTGCGCCGCTCCTCGTCGAGCTGGCCTGGAGCGGCGAGTTGCTGAAGCATGCGCCGTCTTGGGGCGGAAACTGGCTCCGTCGGGCGAGGGGAGGGAGGCGGATCAGCGAGCTGCATAGCTCGTATCCGGCGAGCTACCCAGCCGGCTTGGATGCGGAATAACTACTCTTTGTAAGCTATTGTAAGAGTGGACAAAATGGTGGAGGAGATAGGTCAGCGGCGGAGGTGTGCGATTCTTGGCCGGCGTTTGTCCTCGTTTAAAATAGGAGATTAAATAGACAACGGACGGGAGGAGCTCGGCCGGCGTTGCGTTTAACGCCGGCCCGGTCATGAACGGACGTGTGCCTAGAGTGGGTTTCTCGGCTTCCACACGGGCGGGTTTCATGGAGGCGTTTGAATGCGGCACGGAGGCGTGTTCAGCCAGGCGTGCAGCGAGTGGCGCCCTCGACTCTGACCTAGGACACCACGCCGTTCTTTCACTAACGTGTGGGCTCTTTGGGTGCATGGCCTGCATGTCAGTGACCCAACGCAGGCAGCGCACAGCAGAGGAACCTTTGGTGGGCCAGGGCGGTCAGAAGCGGGCATTTCATAAACCAATGATTGTTCATTGAGTGTGACGTCATCTTTTTCGTGTAGATAAGCCTACTATGTTGATAGCCCGTTCGATACGTTGTGATTCATAAAGACTGCTGCAAACATCAATGTTCTACTTATCACAGATAAGATTGATTAATACCCATAACAATCCATGTCCTTAACAAAGGGTGCATGCACATATAGGTTGAGCGTGTGTCTTGCGTCGTGTTCTGTGTGTATGCAGGCGTGCGAGTGTTGCTTGCGTGCATGAGTATGTTTTAGTGTTGCATGCATGGGTGCATACGTGCATGTGTTCGTGAGTGCATGTGTACGTGTCAGTGTTGCACGCCAGCATGCGTGCGTGTGTACGTGTCAGTGTTGCACGCCTGCATGCATGCGTGTCTTGCGTGCGTGCATGTGTACGTTATGTGTATGTGTCAGTGTTGCACGTCTGCATGCGTGCGTGTCTTGCGTGCGTGCATGTGTACGTGCAGGGTGAGGCTACACGTCAGTCGACTGACTTTTTCATCTCTGGTCATTAGATTTTCCAGCCATTGGATACGAAATCAAGGGCCTCCAGTTTAAAAATCATCAAATTCCACCCCCCTGAGCCGCCAGCCCCGGCCGCCCGCGGCCGGCCCGCCCTTCCCGAAACCACTCCCCAATGCCGGTCCGCCGCCGCACGGGCCATCCCTCTAGCAGCCCCCCTCCCCCCGCACCGAGCTTTTTCTCTGGCGATCCCCACCCCACTCCCCAATGAACGCCCCCCAACCGCCGGTGACTGCCAACCAGAGGCCTCACGACTTTGAATACCCACCGACCACTAATTTATTACCATTTCTGTCCTTCATATACACATTGACGGGTGGGCCCTATGGTAATGTGCGCTGCTGAATGTGGACCGTTTGACTAGTCAATTGATCATGTTATCAACAAATTACGGAGCTGTATGGTGAGCCAGTGACCATATGATCACCCTAAAATTTACTCCTATTTTATTAACACACTACATACTCAAACTACCATTTCTTTCTTTCATATACGGGCTGACAGGTGGGCCCCACAGTTACGCGCCCCGATGGTGCAACACTAGTTGCGCCGCGTGGAACGTTTGACTGGTCAATTGATTGTGTCATCAACAAAATATGGAGTTGTACGGGTGAGCCAGTGACCGTATAATCATGACATGTATTTGTTTAACACGGTACAGACGCAAGGGCTCATATATACGTGCAAGCACTCACTCCTATAAGCGCACACACGCGAACCCTACCCCTATGAGCACCTTCGAGAGAGTGGGCCAGCATATATGATCTTGAGATTTTAGGAAGTCACCATAGGTGCCTTGTAGTCGAGTGGAACGTCTCCTCCCACTGAACGTGCATCGCCGGAAAATACTGAAATTAACACAAGATAAATGCGAGCACCGGGACTTTAACCTTGGTGGGCTCGAGAAACCACTGTCCTCCTAACCATCCAACCACATGTTGGTTAGCATGACAAAATGTATGTGGTGACCGTGATGAGCTTATTCTGAAGTCCAGTGATCATATCATGCTTTCGCTTCAAATATAATGACCGTAAGTGTCGACAACAAAAGAGCACGCATCAAATGCAAAGTCCATCAGTGTCATCAACAAAATATGGAGACGAGTCGTGAGCGATACCGTTGTACTATTGTATATGCTTATTTTCTTAGTGGCCGATTGCGTGTGTGGTGTGGTGGGCACATCATTTCTAGTTGTGGTGGGTCAACATGAAGACTCATGGGTCGGTTCCATCCTCCGCCACATATAGGTTGGACCGAGACGTGTTATACGAAGACCCATGTGGAGGACTCGGCGTACAACACAAAGCTACCAGAGTCGTGGAGGATTCTATCCCCACTGGTGATAAGCCGACTATATATGATTTGTAACCCTAGGCCCTTAGTATGTTATACAAGCTTGGGGGCTAGTTCGTCGATAGTATACACACACACGCACAATGCTTGGTATGCACGTGTACTTTGTACACACCCCTATCACTAATATACAGTAACAGGAGTAGGCTCTTTCTTCAACTGCAAGGGTCCAATCCGAGCTAGGGTAAAACTTTGCCTCGTATTACCATCCAGCCTAACAACCACGGATATCCTTCTGAATGATATGATGAAATCATATCTGCCAACTACTAAGAGAGAGGTGTGTCG
>NC_041393.1:484712334-484725775 GCF_002162155.2 Triticum dicoccoides
GAGAGAGGCCTAAAGATAATGTGCGTGCGGGAGACACATAGGCACATATATGTGCGTATAGAGGGCTAGTAGAGACCGTGCGTGTGTATATATGCATGCGAGAGAAATAGTGTTTTACAATTGAGATTAGTGAAAAGAGTGGTACATAGTAGTCAGAAAGAGAGAGAGAAAAACAGAGAGAGCATGTGTGTGAGACACCTCGACACCCTGAGAGAGATTGTGAGAATGTGTGAAAGAGAAATGCCGATGCATATAAAGTGTGTGCACTTATGCGTTAGATAGAGAGATATATAACGCGTTTGTGAGAACGGGGCGAGGCATACTGCATCTACGTGTAAAAGGTGGTTCTACGCATTAAATTAAAATATAAATGGCATTATTATTTTGGATGAGATCATGAATTTTGCAAATTGCATATGGGCTAAAATTGGTCTATCAGACACCCATACTCTATTGAATTCTATCATGTGCATGTGTTTGTTTCATATTATCGATCCATAGAGTGAGAGCGGTTTGAAATACAGGCAATGGATGCTTTTGCAATTCATATATAAACATTAATTAGTGCACTCCATGTTGTTAGTGTGAAGCACTTTATACATTTGTCACTTGCATGGATACATTCCAAATTGCTAGCTACGAAATAGAATACATGTCGAATTCAACATAAAGGGGGTTTCGAAGATTCGAATTCATAGGAAGTGCATTCATCTATTTGAACCAGAGATAATGGCATTTGTAAATCAGATATAAAAGGGGGCATCAATCTTTGTTGTGAGCTTGAACATGCTATATATATTCATACGCATATCTAACTTTTTATGTTTTGCAACCAAGGAGATTATATCTGGAACCATGCATGAACTGAGGTAAGTTGCATATTTTTTAATATATACTCGTGTAAAATGTATATTCAAATGTACCCCCTCCATTTCAAAATAATTGTAGCTTTAGGATTTTCAAGAGTAAAGATTTGTGAAGTTTGACAAATCCTGAAAGTTCAATTCAAGAGAACTGAAAACGTTAATGTTTCTGCTCCCAAATATTGAACGAAGCGCCAAATAGGCCTCTAGTCACTCGGAATCGCGCGAGACTAATGTTTGGTGGTAGGAAATTACTGTCCTGACTCTGGCCCGTGTAGCCTATCGGCCCGATGTCCAAAGGTCTAAACCGGGGTAGGTTTGTAACTTCACCAAGACGCCAGTCTCAGCCGCCTCCGAGAACCATTCATACGTCGTGGGCGCCTAAACACCCGTGCGCTCGGCCGAAATCTATCCCGCCCACATTTGGGACACCTGACATGACTGTCCTACCCCCAACTCGCAATATGTCCAAAATTTTAGATGGGGGCAAAGTTTGTAACTTTCCCCAAATTTCAAACAAGCGCCTCTCAAACCGAAACATTATTCCCCCTTAGTTCCCTGCCTTCCTCCATTTCCCCATTCATACTCCATGGGTGCAAAAACGCCCTCTCCGCCAGCCGCGAAACCCCAGCCTCCTCCGTCCTCCACCCCATAGCGGCCAATCCACCGCCGCCCTCCTCCATCACGCTGGAGCCAGTACCCCAACGTCATCGTCCAACGCAACCGCAACCGCAATGCCCTCAAGGACTTAGCAGCTGAAGCCGGGGCAGAGCTACCTCCACGACGCCGACACCGACGTGCGCTGTACCAGAACCACTCCGACCACTCCGTCCTGCGCCTCACTGCTGTGGCTCCACTGTCGCAACCGTCCATCACACCGGAGCTGTTCCTGCTACGCCGTTGTTCGCCACCTCGGATCTGCTTCCCCGCCGCCGACAGACGGCCACCGCACCATACTCAACAACTTGGCCATGGGTTCGTCCAAGGCTGCACCGTCCTCCACAACTTCTGGTTTCCGGCGAACAACAAGAAGATCGTCGGAAAAACAGAAGGAGGACACAACACTGCCAGCAGAAAGAGGTACTCCTCTTCCCTTATTCGTGCAAATCTTACGTCTCCACTCACACTGTATTCATCCCACAAAAGAAACTAGTTGAGCGCTTCTTACTGCATCTTCTTCGTGATACTAAATGCACAAGGTTTCCTCCCTTTTACAATTTCACCTTTGCTAGAGGTCAGTAGCCCAACTGGATTTCAAATCAGGGTCAGTCGAACCGCGATTAAAAGAAGCAGCAACCGCTTAGGCACGCGGAGCACCTAGTCCGCCTGTTCCCCGGGGAAGGGGCGCATCGGTGTCTATCATAGGGGTGTGGGGCGCTGGAGCTGCTTGCGCCCGATCTGGAGGTCGGCGGGGCTTAAATGGATGGCCGAGGGGCGGTGCCAAGCATGGCGGTGCGGTGAGGTCGAGGGGAGGGCGCAGGCAGGTGAGAATACTGGGCCGATGGTTGCTGGCGTTTCGAGGAAGATCGTCAACACTGACTGGCTGGAGGTAGAAGAAGGCGATCTGCCCGTTCTTTGTACATCAGACGGTGCAGAAAAAATGGACTGACCTATTTGCTTTCAGTCAACTGTTATTTTCATAGAATCATGTAGTAATTTAGTGTGCCGTGCATGTTGTAGAGCTATCATATGTCTCCCGTGATTTATTTCTCGCCGACCTGCTATCTGCTACCTTTACACTGTACTAATTGTGCACACACTTCACCCATGCTCACACTATTGTTTTTTTATACATGGGTATTTGAGGCTCTGACGCAGTGTTGATGAATGCAGAAAAGAAAAGACAGAAGTCGCTCCAGTGTAATTCGAAGATAAGCACTAAGCGTTTCAGCGCTCTAATGGGTGCAGTGTCAGCAGTTGGAGACAGTAAACGTATCTCTGCAGTTGATGATCTCAATTGCCACACACAACCATCCCAGGTGCTTGCTTTAACATCGCGCTATCAAATGTGGTTGCATGTTGCATATGGTGTCTAGCTTGTATTGCTTCCAATTTGGTTAAATTGCATCTGCTTACTTTACACATTATACCTTTCATAATGACATGACTTCCTGTTTTTGATACATACTACATATGTCTATTAACAATGTTCGTACATCAAACTAATGCTCTTTTGTATCCCTCGTCAATCACTTATGATGAGACAGCCACCCGGGTGGGTTACTGTGAGATGCCCTACTCGTTTAAAGAGTGCAGTGTCATCCTCCCCACATGATTCTCAAGAAACAGCAAGGCTAAATGAAGATAGTCAATGTAGCTCTCTAGTTGATCACCGCAATTCCCCCACACCACCATCGCAGGTGCTTGCTCTTACTTGGCAGTGTGATATGTGGTTGCATGTTGCATATGGTGTCTACCTTGTAATGCTTCTAATTAGGTTAAATTGCATCTACTTAGTTAACACATTATACCTGTGAATATGACATGCCTTCCTGTTTTTGGTACATACTACGTCTTTCTATTAACCATGTTCTTACATCAAACTACTTTTCTTGTGTATCCCTCATCAATGCTCCTAATTTGTTAAATTGCATCTCCTTAGCTTACACATTATACATGTGAATATGACATGCCTTCCTATTTTTGGTACATACTACATCTGCCTATCACACCATGTTCTTACATCAAACTACTGTTCTTGTGTATCCTGCATCTATCACTTATGATGAGACAGTCACGCACGTGGGTTAATATGAGACGCAATACTCTTATAAAGAATGCAATTTCATCCTCTCCACATGATTCTCAAGAAACAGCAAGCCTAAATGAAGATATTGAACGTAGCTCTGTACCTGAAGACCGCACTTCCCATACACCACCATCACGGGTGCTTGCTCTAACTTCGAAGTGTGATATGTGGTTGCATGTTGCATACGGTGTCTAGCTTGTAATGCTTCTAATTAGGGTAAATTGCATCTGCTTAGTTTACACACTATACCTGTGAATATGACATGCCTTCCTATTTTTGGTACACACTGCATCTATGTGTTAACCTTGTTCTTACATGAAACTACCTCTCTTCTGTATCCTGCATCAATCACTTACGATGAGTCACCTTTATTCGTTGCATATTGCATATTATTTCTAGCCCGTTGCCATGTATTGCTTCTAATTTGGTCAAATACATTTGTTAGGGCACCCTTTTAATTTGGCAGAGTGATATTGGTTTCATCTTTCATATGGTTTCTAGCTTGCATCGATTCTAACAAGTTCAAGCACCTTGTGCTTAGTTTACACTTTATACATCATACATGTCAATATGTCACGCCGTCCTGTTTTTCATACATATTCCATCCTCCTATCATGCGGCTACCTTACATGAAAGTAGTGTTCGTCAGTATCATGCATCAATGAGTTCTGAAGAGCAAATTTTATTCCTTTTTCTTGTGGCTTTGACTCGACAAGGCAAAATCAAGAAAGAGGAAGGAAAAGAGTAAGGAAGGTGATGATGGTGGTCCTCTGTGGCAACGTAAATGGAGCATTTGTACCGATTCTCCTTGTACTGATAGTGCATTACAAGGTCCAAGTCTCCGCTCCCCTACTCCACCATCCAAGGTGCTTGCTCTAACTTGGCAGTGTGATATCTGGTTGCATGTTGCATATGGTGTCTAGCTCGTATTGCTCCTAATTAGTGTAAACTGCATCTGCTTAGCTTACACATGATAGATGTGAATATGACACGCTTTCCTGTTTTTGGTACATACTATATCTGTCTATCACACCATGTTCTTACATGAAACTACTCTTCTTGTGTATCTTGCATCAGTCACTTATGATGGGACACCTTTAAGTATGCAGTGTGATATTGGTTTGCGTCTTGAATATGATTTCTAGCATGTATTGCTTCTAGTTTGATGAACGCCACCTATGACGAGACAGTTTTAACTTGGCAGAGTGATATTGATTGCACCTTCCATATGGTGTCTTGCAGTGTTTCTAATTTGTTGAAGTGCCTTCTGCTTAGTTACCACATCATAGGTGTGAATATGTCAAGACGTCCATTTTTTCGTACATATTCCATCCTCGTATCATGACTTTGCCTTTCATCAGAGTAGTGCTTGTCATTATCATGCATGAATGAGTTCTGAAGAGCGAATGATATTCCTTTTTCTTGTCGGTATGACCTCACAATGCAAAATCAATAAAGCTGAAGGAAATTGGCAAGGCATTCGATGATGGTGGTCCTTCCGAGCAACTGAAATGGAGGTTCTCTACAGATTCTACTCCGCCATCCTCCCAACATAATTCGCAAGATAACGCAAGGCTAGACAGTCAACGTAGCTGTGTAGATGATGAGCACATCTCCCCTACTCCACCATCATAGGTGCTTGCTCTAACTTGGCACTATTATATGTGGTTGCATGTTGCGTATGATGTCTAGCTTGTATTGCTTCTAACTTGAATTGCATCTACTTACTTTACACATAATGCCTGTGAATATGACACGTGTTCCTGTTTCTAGAACATACGTGTACATGATGAGCACATCTCCCCTACTCCACCATCACAGGTGCTTGCTCTTACTTGGAACTGTTATATGTAGTTGCGTTTTCCATATGATGTCTAGTTTGTATTGCTTCTGATTATGTTGAATTGCATCTGCGTAGCTTACAACTTATACCTGCAACGATCACTTACCCATAAGACACATTTAACTTGGGACTGTGATGTAGGTCGCATCTTGCATTGTCTTCTAGCTTGTACTGCTTCTAATTTCTTGAAATGGCACTTACGACGAGACACTTTTTACCTGATAGAGTGATATTGGTTGCGTGTTCATATGGTGCCTAGCTTTCATTTCTTCTAATTTTGTTGAAATGCCTTCAGCTTACTATTTTTTCATACATATTCCATCCTCCTATCGTACGTGTGAATATGAAACGCTGTCTTTTTTGTATATATTCCATCCTCCTATCCTGCGCTTGCCTTACATCAAAGTAGTGTTCGTCTGTGTCATGCATCAACCAGTTATGTAGAGCTAATTTTATTCATCTTCTTGTGGTTTTGACTTCATAAGGCAATATCAGAAAATAGGAAGGAAAAGAGTAAGTTAGGGGATGTTGGTGGTCGTCCGCACCGACGCAAACAGAGACTCTCTAGATTTGCCACAGCTACTGCTAATGAAGTTGAAGTCCCAAGTCTACATGATGAGTTCATCTCCCCTACTCCACCATCGTAGGTGCTTGCTCTAAGTTGACAGTGTGATAATTGGTTTCATGTTGCCTATGTTGTCTAGCCTGTATTTCTTCTATTTTGATTAAATTGCACCTGCCGAGTTTATACGTTATACATGTGCATATGACATGGCTTTCTATGTCTAGAATACACTGCATCTATCTATCATACCATGTTCTTACATCAAAGTACTGCTGTTGTGTATCCCGCATCAGTCACTCATGATTGGACGCTTTTAACATGGCGGTTTGATAGTGGTTGCATCTTGCATTGATTTCTATGTTGTACTGCTTCTAATTTTTCGAATTGCCACTTATGACAAGACACTTTTAACTTGGCAGAGTAATATTGGTTGCATCTTTCATCTGGTGTCTAGCTTGCATTACTTCTATTTTCTTGAAAATCCTTCTGCTTAGTTTGCACTCTTCAGAATATGTCATGCCGTCCTGTTTTTCTTACATATTCCATCCTCATACGGTTGTCTTACATCAAAGTATTGCTTGTCTGTATCATGCATCAATGAGTTCTGAAGAGTGATTTTATTCTTTTGTGTTGTGGGTACAACTTGACATGGCAAAGTCAAAAAAGAGCAAGGAAAATAATATAGTAGGGAGTGCTGTTACTCGTCGGGTGAAACGGAAAAGGATCTACCGTCGAGATTCTGCTGGTACTTATAGTGCAGTACAAGGTCCAAGTCCACCGGCTAAATCTACAAACAAAGTATCACCTGCTCCACTAGCTGCAGCATCCACTTTAATTGTACCAGCATCTCAACCAGTTACTTGTTCGTTTGCTCCGGAACTGGCCAGTTCCCAAGCTGCCATCACACCTAACACTACTTCTGAAGCACTGCTGACACAACAGGACTTGGCAAGAACAGATGAACCTCATGAGCATCAACACCAAGACTGTACCTGACCGAGTCAAGTTGCAGTTGCATGCTCCTTTATATGTACTCTCACAGTTTGATGTACACTAACACTTTCCATATTCGTTGTTGAACTAGCACCACGGCACAAGCAGAAACATACGTCAGGGATAATGCTTGACAGATTAACAAAATCTAAAGAGGAATAATGGAGATCCATTTTGAGGTAGGTTTAAAAAGGCCACGTGATGCTACAGAGTCAGCCAAGTTAGTATCAGAGGCAGCCGTTGTAGTTAGGTGTCATGCACATATCCTCCCAACGTGGATCCAATATAGGAATGAGAAAGACAATACCCAGTTTAACACCTTCCTTGACTATTTATCCGTAAGTAATGTTATTCATCGCAATTAGTAATATTGTCTTGCTCTGTCCCATACTTTCTAGCTTCCTCCTAATAAGACTCACATTCTTTTTTCAACAGATGAGGTTCAAGTTGGATCCGAAAGATGATGCAACTAAAAAAGCATGCACTCATCTTTTTCAGTTTGCTCTGCGACAGTATCGGTACCACCTTAGAAAATCTCACTTTGAAGGCAAGGCTAACAATGAAATCGCCCAAACATCTCCAGTGGAATATATTATAGATGAAGACTGGACAACCCTTGTTAGATACTGGTCTGATCCAAAGTATCAGGCAGGCTATATGTATTTGATCAGACCACATATTGAACTTGTATTTATGTATGTGCCTTACAAGTGTATCTTGTTCTAGGCTAACTGTTTGAAGAACAAAACCAACCATTCTAAAGTGAAATTCCAATAGACAACAGGATCTCGTAGCTATATTGCACACTGCGAGGCTCTTGTAAATAGCTGCTACTTCCTTCTTTTTGCATGCCATATTATCGCATCTATATTGACTTGTTCCAAATACAGAGGAAAGCCCGTGCGGACCAAAAAGAACCTGAACCGAATGCAGTGCAAATCTTCAAGGATTGCAACACCATCAAGATGAAGGGCATGAGCACACCAGTTCAAGCCGCTGTTGTAAGTCCTTACTCCTCCTACCTTGAACTGATTGGTACTGCGATGTGTTCATGTAACTACTTGGTTTGCAGCCAATGTCAGTTACTCCGTTCACTTTTATACACAGTTGTCTTAACGTATCATTTCGTATCTTTTGGTCTTGATCTATAATCTAGTTGTTATGTTCACGTGCACACACAATGATAAAATAGCTTGTTTGTTTTATATCTGTTTGCCCATGATACGAATGATGTCATACTATGTTCATCCTACTTTAAACCATGTCTCTTTATCCTTAGATGTCAAATGTGAGAAAATAGACAATACAGTAGGCATGCTACATGGACATATGTTCCGAAAGTGATTTTATTATGTAGTGGGCACTACAATACATGCTAATGTATTACAATAGTTCACCAAAATAAGTTATGTATAAACGTTTAACCTACTTTGTTTGTTTTTGTCTCATTAGTAAATTATCTGGTACACTAATCTACAAGTTCAAACTTTTAGGAAGCTATGGAACAAATGATTGAACAGCCACAACCACCTGAAGGTGACGAGGCTACGACAGGCACAATGTCACCTCTTGCTGCAGTGCATCAGTATCTCTCCACTAACAGTGCCAAAAGCACCTTCCTGCGTAATTCTGGGTTGGTTGTCAAGGTAACATCGTCCAAATTGCCTTCTGAACAAAATCTTCCTGCTAGACAGAGTGATATATCTGTGCTCCAGACACAAGTCCAATCCCTAATGTACGTTGTTTCGGAAACAAGAATAGTGGTTGAGAAATGTCGTCAAGATATGAATGGTTTTGAAACCATACTATCAGACATTCGCTTCGTTGTTCAAGAGCAATGGCGGAAAAAGGTGGAGATCTTGCTGCTCCATCAGATTCTACAGCCTGAAACATTAGCACTCAGGTCAAATGATCTGTGCTTCTATACATCTGATGGTTCTTTTATCTGGAAGGACAATAAACTTTATGCCAACATGCCTTTTGTTGTATGGTTGGAATTTATTTTGTTGTGATACAACATTTATGATGCTGCCATAGGCTGCAGTAATTACGATGCTATTTTTGTATAGTGTAGGTTTATCTTAGTAATGTATTCGGCCGAAAGCTTCGTAGAAGCCCAACATGCCAACATTCGTCGCACCCATTCCATTTGGGCTAAAAACGATTACGGGCCGAAATTGGCATGTAGCCCACTAAAAATATCTGGGCCTAAATCAGCATAAGCTTTCATATTTTTCTGGTAAGCCTGTGCCCATAGTGGGCCTTTAACAGGCCTAAACATAATTTGCGCCCTCAATAAAATTAGGCCTTTTACAGGTGTAAATATCTCGGGCCCATAAAGAACATGGGCCTTTAATAGACCGAAAGTGAGATTGGGCCCTGATTGTGCCAAATAACCCACTGGACTTAGCAGGCCGAAATGGTGGCCCATTTACGATGTGGATCTTTGACAGGCCGAAATTCGGGCAGGCCGTAAATGTGTCGACCTAATACACGGGCCTTTAATGGGCTGGAATTTTGGTCGGGCTAGATTATCACCATTTTTATATGGGCCGTTAATGGGCCTGATATGACATTCGGCCGAATATGGCCCATGGTTTACGTCCGGCGTTAACAGGCCGGAAATGACAATAGGCCGAAAGTGGCCCAAATCTATAGTGGGCCTCTAACAGGCCGAATGTCAGACATGGCCGAATATGACCCAAATCCTTTACGGTCGTTTATGGGCCAAAATTTTTGATGGCCTGTAAATGGGCCCAAATGAAGCCGGACCTTTAACAGGCTGGAAATACACCGGGCCGTAATTCGGCCCAATTACTTAGCGGGCAGTTAATGGGCCAGAAGTGACCATGGGCTGCATTGATGACAAGTTTAGGGCAGGCCGTTGATGGGCCGATTTGACAGAGAATGTTGGGCCTTTAGCTGGGCCAGCCCATTATGGTCTGCAGAATCTTGTGGGCCTATAGCTGGGCCGGCCCATTGTGGTACGCAAAATCTTGTGGGCCTTTAGCTGGGCTGACCCATTATGGTCTGCAAATTCGTGTGGGCCTTTAGCTGGGCCGGCCCATTATGGTCTGCTAAATTTTGTGGGTCTTTAGCTGGGCCGGCCCGTTATGGCCCGCTAAATCTTATGGGCCTTCGGTTGGGCCGGCCTATTTAAACTTTGTGGGCCACTTTTGGGACGGTCCACGAGTCAACATATCATAGGTCATCTCGACCGTTGGATGAGTGACACCTGTGCCAAGGCGGAGCTGACGCGTGGATCCGTCAGCCAATGAGAATTTTACACGTGGAAAATCGGCATTGGTCGTGGCTGTTAACGGGTTATCGGATCCAAAATCCGACCCGATAGCTTAACGGCGTTCCGTTACGGTGGATGCCACATGTCGGTCACCCTTGATGAAAGCACTTCTGTGACGCGCGATTTATCGTCATGGAAGTGGACACTTCCGTGATGATAATTTTGGTAATGTCATGGAACACTTCTACGACAACACAGGTATGACTATCTTGATTCTGTCATAAATTTGTCATGGATGTACATGCATGACAGAAAACGCGACCTACTATGACAAACACGTATCATCAAGAAAGTGTATTGTTTTGTAGTGATACCACCCAATGGCGATGTGGGCCTGTAAGCCACACAGCCAAGTTAGTAAAAGTTTTGTAGTGACCAGACTCGACTTCGGCCAAGGAGTGTGGAAGGGGGATACCTACAAGCAGTCAGCTCTGATACCAACTTGTGACGCCCCCTATTCAATCATACACTCATCATGCGTGCAAATGTGTACGATCAAAATCGGGGACTCACAGGAAGATATCACAACACAACTCTAAAAGTAAAATAAGTCATACAAGCATCATATTACAAGCCAGGGGCCTCGAAGGCTCGAACATAAACAAGTCAGCAGAAGCAACAATATCAGAGTACAGACATAAGTTAAACAAGTTGCCATAAGATGGCTAGCACAAAGTGGGATACAGATCGAAAGAGGCGCATGCCTCCTGCCTGGGATCCTCCTAAACTACTCCTGGTCGCTGTCAGCGGCCTGCACGTAGTAGTAGGCACCTCCAGTGTAGTAGGAGTCATCGTTGACGGTGGCGTCTGGCTCCTGGGCTCCAACATCTGGTTGCGGCATCCGGGAAGAAGAGGGAAAAGGGGGAAAAGAGGGAGCAAAGCAACCGTGAGTACTGATCCAAAGTACTCGCAAGCAAGGATCTATACTACATATGCATGGGTATATGTGTAAAGAGGCAGTATCACTGGACTGGACTATAGAATGCCAGAATAGGAGAGGGATAGCTAGTCCTATCAAAGACTACGCTTCTGGCAACCTCCATCTTGCAGCATGTAGAACAGAGTAGATTGAAGTTCTCCAAGTAGCATCGCATAGCATAATCCTACCCGGAGATCCTCCCCTCGTCGCCCTATGGGAAAGAGATCACCAGGGTGTCTCTGGAACTTGTTTGGGTGTATTTTATTAAGTATCCGATTCTAGTTGTCATAAGGTCAAGGTACAACTCTGGGTCGTCCTTTTACCGAGGGACACGGCTATTCGAATAGATAGACTTCCCTGAAGTGGTGCACCACATCTCCCAACACGCCTGATCCCTCTGGTCGGACACACTTTCCTGGGTCATGCCCGACCTCGGAAGATCAACACGTCACAGCCCCACCTAGGCCTAACCGAGAGGCCAGCACGCCGGTCTAAATCCTAAGCGCGCAGGGGTCTGGGCCCATCGCCCATTGCACACATGCACATTGCATGGGCGGCCGGAAGCAGACCTAGCCTCCCTAATACAAGAGCAGGCGTTCTAGTCCAATCCGGCGCGTGCCGCTCAGTCGCTGACGTCTAGAAGGCTTCGGCTGATACCACGACATTGAGTGCCCATAACTGTTCCCACGTAGTTGGTTACTGCGTATAGGCCAGTGGCTAGACTCAGATCAAACACCAAGATCTCGTTAAGCATGCTATTTTGATGTAACCGCGGATGCCGACCAGGGCCAGGCCCACATCTCGCCTAGATGGTCTCAACCTGCCCTGTCGCTCCGCCACAAAGATCCACTCAGAGGGCCGTCGGGAAAGTATGTCCTTTCAGCCCCCAATCCGTGAATCAACCGCGGGTACTCAATGAGCCGACCCGACTTTAGTCACCATCTGTATAGTATGTATGTATGTAAATATATACCCATGATCACCTCCCGAGTGATCATGGCCTGATAGTATAGCAAGGCAGACAGACAAGAATGTAGGGCCATAGATGATAAACTAGCATCCTATACTAAGCATTTAGGATTGCAGTTAAGGTATCAACAACTGTAGCAACAATGACAGACTATGCAACAGAATAGGATTAACCGAACAGTAACATGCTACACTACTCTAATGCAAGCAGTAGAGGGAAGAATAGGCAATATCTGGTGATCTAGGGGGGCTTGCCTGGTTGCTTTGGCAAGAAGGACGGGTTGTCAACTGCGTAGTCGAACTGGGTAGCAGCAGCGTTGGTCTCGTAGTCTACCGGAGAGAAGAGGGGGAAGAAATAATAAATACAATGCAAACATAAGCATGACGATGCATGACATGACAATGAGCGGTGTTAGGTGTGCCCTAACGCGGTAGTAGATGATACCGGCGAAATGGGGGAACATACGGGAAAGTATCCCTGATGTTTTGCGTTTTTGGACAGATGAATAGGAGGGGAAAAGTTGCATGTTCTCTATGCTAGGGATGTATGGAGGACGAATGGGCTGTGTATTTGGATTCGTCTCGTCATTCTGAGCAACTTTCATGTATAAAGTTTTTCCATCCAAGCTACGGTTTATCTTCTATTAATTTTCAAAATTTTATTTATATTCTGTAATTTTTGGAAATTAAATTAAATTCGAAAATACACATAAAAGCTAGATGCACCCGGTCCAGTGCACCTAGCAGTGCACTAGAGGCTGACAGTGGGCCCCGTTGACTGCCCAGTCAGCAATCCACATTGACTGTTGACTGGTCAAACTGACCAAGGGGCTGACATGTCATACAGACTAACCCATCTAACATTTTTTGTCATATATTTGTTCTTTTTTGTTTTAGCCCGTTTAATTTATCAATCAGGCCCATGCGTCAGTGACCCATTAGCGAGGGGGGGGGGCCTTATTAGTTAATTAAACAGGGAAAAAACCCTAAGCTAAACAGCGGGCCGGCTGGGCACGCACGGGCGCTGGAGCGTGCCGGCGGCCTTGGCCATGACCCACAGGCCGGCGGCCTGGACGAGCGCATTCGCAGGCGCACACGCGGAGGCGCTACCACGCGCGTGTGTAGGTGGTGCAGGTGCGGCGGGGCATGGCGGAGCGCGAGCGGAGGCCATGGCCATTGGTGCGGCCGGCAGTGGTGACGGAAGCGCGGCAAGGGGCGAGCAAGGCAAGGCCAGAACAC
>NC_041393.1:484726073-484751283 GCF_002162155.2 Triticum dicoccoides
TGGTGCTACACGGGCGGCAGGAACATACGCAGCGGCAGCAGCAGGAGCTGGCCTCAGCGCGCCCAAGGCCGTGGCCGGGGTGCAGGCGTGCGTCAGCGAGGCGTGCGGGGGATGCTGGGGGGTGTGGCCGACGCAGGCTGCAGCGCAGGTAGCAGTTGGCTGCAGCAGGATGCGGCGACGACTAGAGACGGGTGCGACGTAGGGGCGACCGGGGAGCGAAGCAGGGGCGGCGGGGCGGACGGCGAGGCGCGGCGGGGCGGCGAAGCCAGGGGCACGGCCCTGACGAGCAGCGGGGGCATGGTTGGGCGTGGCAGGCGCAGGGGAGCAGCAGCCTGGGTGCACGCGGGACATAGGCAGGGTGCGGCCACCGGCAGGAGGACGCAAGCGCGTGCGCATACTCGGAAGCTCGAAGGCGGCCATGGACGAGGATGAACGAGCTCAAGGACGACGGCAAACGGAGATAAATCAAATGGGAAAGGTGGGGAATCAGCAGAGGAGCTCACGTTGAGGCCATGGGCGAGCTCGAGGAGGTCAGGGATGGCCCGGAGCAGCGGCATCTGGCGACGGACGATGGTGTAGGCGAGGAAGACGATGGCGATGGCGGGCGAACGGGGCCTCGTAGCGCAACCATTTTGCTGAGGGTGAAGAAGACGATGATGATGGAGCCCCTGGATGTATTCTCAGGTGCCGGGGAGGTCATCGGCCGCGATGAAAGTGATGGTCATGGAGGGAGAGAGAGCGAGGCGAGGGGAGAGATGTGAGGTCGCTAGGGTTCGCAGGGGGGTCGAGACAACCTTGTAGGACGTCGGCGCGTTGCTCGATGGCCATCACGTGGCCAATACGGTCATGGAGGTCGTGGGCGCGTCTAGCATGACTCCTATGAACAAGAGGTAGGAGGAAACCTCTTGGTGGGCTAGGCTAGCTACTGGCCCTTTGGGCCTTAAGTGTACAGTAGTTAGGTTTCCACCATTTGTTTATTTTTCTGCATCTATTTATTCTATGATTTCTTTTATTCACCACAGTTTTGCACTTCCTTTAAATACCAATTGAATTTTATTCATCATGAAACTTGTCACTTAAATACTTCACAATATTTTGGAATGACATACAAAGTTTGAGGTCAATTTGAATTGTATAAATATTTGCTTATTTTAAAAAGGAAATTTTATTTGCCGTTGTACCACTTTATAAATTCCTAGGGGTTAATTGGTGGGTCAAATAAGGTTGGGTTCAACATAACAAATGGTCAGGGGAATTATTGAACAATGCAAACATTTTAGTTTTAAAGTTTGAAAACTTTGACCGTTTGACTTCATTTTAAATTCTGAATTTGAATCTTTCTTGAACCATCATGAGATCGACAACAGTAATTCTGGTGATGTGGCCTCATTAGTAGAATGTTACTGTAGCTTAATTATCCGGGCGTCACACCCCTCTACTCTCTTGTAATGGATTGAGTTTTCCCTTTGAAGTTATCTTATTAGATTGAGTCTTTAAGGATTTGAGAACATTTGATGCATGTCTTGCATGTGCTTATCTATGGTGACAATGGGATATTCACGTGATCTACTTGATGTATGTTTTGGTGATCAACTTGCGGGTTCAGTGACCTTGTGAACTTATGCATAGGGGTTGGCACACGTTTTCGTCGTGACTCTTCGGTAGAAACTTTGGGGCACTCTTTAAAGTACTTTGTGTTGGTTGAATACATGAATCTAAGATTGTGTGATGTATATCGTATAATCATGCCCACGGATAGTTGAGGTGACATTGGAGTATCTAGGTGACATTAGGGTTTGGGTTGATTTGTGTCTTAAGGTGTTATTCTAGTACGAACTCTATGATAGATTGAATGGAACGAATTTTGCTTCGTGTTATTTTACTACGGACTCTAGAATAGATCAATTAGAAAGGATAACTTTGAGGTGGTTTCATACCCTACAATAATCTCTTCGTTTGTTCTCCTCTATTAGTGACTTTGGAATGACTCTTTGTTGCATGTTGAGGAATTGTTATATGATCGAGTTATGTTATTATTGTTGAGAGAACTTGCACTAGTGAAAGTATGAACCTTAGGCCTTGTTTCCTAGCATTGCAATACCGTTTGTGCTCACTTTTATCATTAGTTACCTTGCTGTTTTATAATTTCAGATTACAAAAACCTATATCTACCATCCATATTGCACTTGTATCACCATCTCTTCGCCGAACTAGTGCACCTATACAATTTACCATTGTATTGGGTGTGTTGGGGACACAAGCAACTCTTTGTTATTTGGTTGCAGGGTTGTTTGAGAGAGACCTTCTTCATCCTACGCCTCCCATGGATTGATAAACCTTAGGTAATCCACTTGAGGGAAATTTGCTACTGTCCTACAAACCTCTGCACTTGGAGGCCCAACACATCTACAAGAAGAAGGTTGCGTAGTAGACATTGATACATCTCCAATGTATCTATAATTTTTTATTGTTCCATGCTATTATATTACCCCTTTTGGATGTTTATGGGCCTTATTTTACACATTATTATCATTTTTGGGACTAACCTACTAACCAGAGGCCCATCCCGTATTGCTATTTTTTTGCCTATTTCACTATTTCGAAGAAAAGGAATATCAAACGGAGTCCAAACGGAATGAAACTTTCGGGAGCATGATTTTTGGAACGAACGTGATCCAGAGGACTTGGAGTGCAAGTCAAGAAGAAGCCAAGGTGGCGACGAGAGGGTAGGGCGCGCCCCCCCCCCCCTTATAGGCCGCGCCCCCTGTCTCGTGGGCCCCTTGGGCGGCCACCGACGTACCACCGAAAACATCCAGGGAGCACCCAAAACACAATTTCCACTGCCGTAACCTTCTGTATCCGCGAGATCCCATCTTGGAGCCTTCGCTGGTGCTCCGCCGGAGGGGGAATCGACCACAGATGGCTTCTACATCAACACCATAGCCTCTCCGATGAGTTGTGAGTAGTTTACCACATACCTTTGGGTCCATAGTTATTAGCTAGATGGATTCTTCTCTCTTTTTGGATGTTAATACAATGTTCTCCCCCTCTCTTGTGGAGATCTATTCGATGTAAACTCTTTTTGTGGTGTGTTTGTCGAGATCCGATGAATTGTGGGTTTATGATCAAGTTTATCTATGAGAAATATTTGAATCTCCTCTAAATTCTTTTATGTATGATTGAGTTATGTTTGCATGTCTCTTCAAATTATCAGTTTGGTTTGGCCTACTAGATTGATCTCTCTTGCCATGGGAGAAGTGCTTAGCTTTATGTTCAATCTTGCGGTGTCCTTACCCAGTGACAGAAAGGGTTGCAAGGCACGTATTGTATTGTTGCCACCGAGGATAGAAAGATGTGGTTTATATCATATTGCATGAGTTTATCTGTCTACATCATGCCATCTTGCTTAATGCGTTATTCTGTTCTTTATGAACTTAATACTCTAGATGCAGGCAGGAGTCGGTCGATGTGTGGAGTAATAGTAGTAGATGCAGGTAGGAGTCGGTCTACTTGTTGTGGACGTGATGCCTATATACATGATCATGCCTAGATGATCTCATAATTATTCGCTTTTCTATCAATTGCTCGACAGTAATGTGTTCATCCACCATAATACTTATGCTATCTTGAGAGAAGCCTCTAGTGAAACCTATGGCCCCCGGGTCTATCTCTTATCATATTTGCTTTCAATCTACTTTTATTTGCATCTTTACTTTTTGCATCTATATTATAAAACACCAAAAAAATATTTAGCTTATCATACTATCTCTATCAGATCTCACTTTCGCAAGTGGAAGTGAAGGGATTGACAACCCCTTTATTGCGTTGGTTGTGAGTTCTTTGTTTGTATGTGTAGGTGCGTGGGACTTTTGAGGAGCCTCCTACTGGATTGATACGTTGGTTCTCAAAAACTGAGGGAAATACTTACGCTACTATTGTTGCATCACCCTTTCCTCTTCAAGGAAAACCAATGCAAGCTCAAGACGTAGCAAGAAGGATTTCTGGCGCCGTTGCCGGGGAGGTCTTCGCTCAAGTCAAGACATACCAAGTACCCATCGCCAACCCATCTCCCTCGCATTTACATTATTTTCCATTTGCCTCTCGTTTTCCTCTCCCCCACTTCACCCTTGCCGTTTTATTTCCCCTCTCTTTCCCAATCTCTTCTCTCTTTTGCTCGCCCTTTCGTTTGCTCGTTTGGTTGGAATAGATGCTTATTTATTGCTAAACAGAGAACCAAAGATCTATGGATCCTCATCCGCTTGCTAATATTTTTAAGAGATCCAGTTATGATGAACCAATTGCTAGTGAGTTTTGTGCACTAGATTATCTTTATGAAGCTTTGCTCAAAATTTGTGAATCTGAAAATTATGATGAAGAAATTTATGAAGAGATTCACGATAACTCCTTGAATAAAAAGCATGATTACAATGATTTTTCTATAAATTCACTTGATGTCAATTGTGCTAATAATATGCAAAACCCTAAGCTTGGGGATGTTAGTTTTGCTATATCTACTATTTGTTGCAATGATCATGATTGGGGTGATTCTTTTTATGATCTTGAAAATTTATTTAAGCCCAATGATGAATATGAGATTGATAATAGTGTTTGTAATAATATTTAAAGTGGGTTCGGAAGAGTGTCAACTTTAGATCCCACATATTTGGAGTACGTTCAATCTTATGATATTCTTGATAAAAGTGGGTTTGGAGAGGCCATGACTTTAGTTAATGTTAATCCCACTATTTTGGAAGAGTGTCAACTTTGCATACATGTGGATCATGTTAAGAATATGTTTTGTGATAGCTATATTGTTGAATTTGCTTATGATCCTACATGTAATTATTATGAGAGAGGAAAATATGGTTGTAGAAATTTTCATGATAATAAATTACCTCTCGTTATGTTGAGATTGCTATTGTTAGTTTCCGCTTCCTTGCATAGTTTTTGCTTGCTATGATAATTTGTTTGCCTATAAGATGCGGATGCATAGGAAGTATGTTAGACTTAGATGTGTTTATCATGTGTTCTGTGATGCTCTTTTTGTGCTTCAATTCTGATCTTTCATGTGAGCATCATTAAAATTATCAATGCCTAGCTAGGGGCGTTAAACGATAGCGCTTGTTGGGAGGCAACCCAATATTTTTACTTCCTGTTATTCAATAAATTTTGAATCTACTTTCTGTTTAGATGTGTTTTTATGTTTTAGTTAGTGTTTGTGCCAAGTAGAACCTATAGGATAACCTATGATGATAGTTGATTTGATTCTGCTGAAAAACAGAAACTTTGCGCTCACGAGAAAAAATTCAATAAATCACAGAAACGCGATTTTGCATTTATTCTTTTTGATGATGATCAATAAACAAATCTTCCAGTATGTAGTATTTTGGTAGGATTTTTAGAGTTCCAGAAGTTTGGGTTAGTTACAGATTTCTACAGACTGTTCTGCTTTTGATAGATTCTGTTTTCCGTGTGTTGTTTGCTTATTTTGATGCATCTATGGCTAGTATGTAAGGGTATGAACCATAGAGAACTTGGAATACAGTAGGTTTAACACCAAAATAAATAAAGAATGAGTTCATTATAGTACCTTATGTGGTGGTTTTGTTTTCTTTCACTAACGGAGCTTATAAGATTTCCTATTGAGTTTTGTGTTGTGAAGTTTTCAAGTTTTGGGTAAAGCTTTGATGGACTATGGAAGACGGAGTGGCAAAAGCCTAAGATTGGGGATTCCCATGGCACCCCAAGATATTCAAGGATAGCCAAAAGCCTAAGCTGGGGATGCCCCGGGAAGGCATCCCCTCTTTCGTCTTCGTTCATTGGTAACTTTGCTTGGAGCGTCGTGTATTATATTAGTCTTTTCTTTCTAGTTTACCACAATCATCCTTGCTGTACACACCTTTTGGGAGAATCCCACTTGATTAGAATTTGCTAGAATACTCTATGTGCTTCACTTATATCTTTTGAGATTGATAGTTTTTGCTCTAGTGCTTCACTTATATTTTTTAGAGCACGGTGGTAACTTAATTTTGAAGAAATTGCTAGTCTCTCATGCTTCACTTATATTATTTTGAGAGTCTTTTAGAACAGCATGGTATTTGCTATGGTTACAAATTTGTTCCTAGAATGATGAGCATCCAAATTGGGTATAATAAAAACTATCATAGGAAGTGAATTGGATGTGTATGATCAATTTGTTGCTTGATAATTGTTTTTAGATATAAAGGTAGTAATGTTAGGATCATGCTAGTGGATAATTATGAAATTGAGAAATACTTTTGTTGAAGTTAGCAAGTATCATAGCATGCATGTATGGTAAAAGTTGTGTGACAAAATTGTTGCATGAGGTGCTCTTTTGATTGTCTTCCTTATGAGTGGCAGTCGGGGACGAGCGATGGTCTTTTCCTACCAATCTATCCCTCTTGGGGCATGCGTAGTAGTACTTTGCTTCGAGGTCTAAGTAGACTTTTGCAAAAAGTATATGAGTTCTTTATGACTAATGTGAGTCCATGGATATACGCACACTCATCCTTCCACTTTGCTAGCCTTTCTTATTACCGCACAACTTTCGCCGATATTGAACCCATTATTTACCTTCCTCAAAAAAGCCACCATACCTACATACTATGGCATTTCCATAGCCATTCCGATATATATTGCCATTTAACTTTCTACCGTTCAGTTTATTATGACACGTTTCATCATTGTCATATTGCTCTTTGCATGATCATGTAGTTGCCATCGTATTTGTGGCAAGGCCACCTGCATAATTTTCATACATGTAATTCTTGATTCATTGCATATCCCGGTACACCGCCAGAGGCATTCATATAGAGTCATATCTTGTTCTAGCTTTGAGTTGTAATTCTTGAGTTGTAAATCCTTAAAAGTGTGATGATCTTCATTATTAGAGCATTGTCTCGGTGAGGAAAGGATGATGAAGACTATGATTCCCCCACAAGTCGGGATGAGACTTTAGGCTTTACAAAAGAAAAAAAAGAAGAAAAAGGAAAAAAGGAGAAAGGACAAAAAAAAGAGGCCAAAGAAAAAAAAAGAAAAAAAGAGAGAAAAAATAAAATGAGAGAAAAAGAGAGAAGGGACAATGCTACTATCTATTTTTCCACACTTGTGCTTCAAAGTAGCACCATGATCTTCATGATAGAGAGTCTCCTATATTGTCACTTTCATATACTAGTGGGAATTTTTCATTATAGAACTTGACTTGTATATTCCAATGATGGGCTTCCTCAAAATGCCCTATGTCTTCGTGAGCAAGCGAGTTGGATGCACACCCACTTAGTTCTTTTTGTTGAGCTTTCATATATTTATAGCTCTAGTGCATCCATTGCATGTCAGTCCCTACTCACTCACATCTATATCTATTGATGGGCATCTCCATAGCCCGTTGATATGCCTAGTTGATGTGAGATTATCTTCTCCCTCCTTTTGTCCTCACAACCACCATCTTTTACCACCTAAGTGCTATGTCCATGGCTTACGCTCATGTATTGCGTAAGAGTTGAAAAAGCTGAAGTGCGTTAAAAAGTATGAAACAATTGCTCGGCTCGTCATCGGGGTTGTGCATGATGGGACTATTTTATGTAATGAAAATGAAGCATGGCCTAACTATATGATTTTGTAGGGATAAGCTTTCTTTGGCTATGCTATTTTGATAGGACATGATTATTTGTTAGTATTCTTTGAAGCACTATTATTTTTATGTTTTATAAGCTTTTATCTTGAATCATTTGGATCTGAACATTCGTGCTACAATAAAGAAAATTACATTGAGAATTATTCTAGGTAGCATTCCACATCAAAAATTCTGTTTTTATCATTTACCTATTCGAGGACGAGCAGGAATTAAGCTTGGGGATGCTTGATACGTCTCCAACATATCTATAATTTTTGATTGTTCCATGCTATTATATTACCCCTTTTGGATGTTTATGGGCTTTATTTTACACATTATTATCATTTTTGGGACTAACCTACTAACCGGAGGCCCAGCCCGTATTGCTGTTTTTTTTGCCTATTTTAGTATTTCGAAGAAAAGGAATATCAAACGGAGTCCAAACAGAATGAAACCTTTGGGAGCGTGATTTTTTGGAACGAACGTGATCTAGAGGACTTGGAGTGCAAGTCAATAAGCAGCCGAGGCGGCCACGAGAGGGTAGGGCGCCCCCCCTATAGGGCGCCCCCTGTCTCGTGGGCCCCTCGGGCGGCCACCAACGTACTTCTTCCTCCTATATAAGCCTACGTACCCCAAAAACATCCAGGGAGCACCCGAAACACAATTTCCACCGCCGTGACCTTTTGTATCCGCAAGATCCCATCTTGGAGCCTTCGCCGGCGCTCCGCCGGAGGGGGAATCGACCACGGAGGGCTTCTACATCAACACCATAGCCTCTCCGATGAGTTGTGAGTAGTTTACCACAGACCTTCGGGTCCATAGTTATTAGCTAGATGGCTTCTTCTCTATTTTTGGATGTTAATACAATGTTCTCCCCCTCTCTTGTGGAGATCTATTCGATCTAAACTATTTTTGCGTGTGTTTGTCGAGATCCGATGAATTGTGGGTTTATGATCAAGTTTATCTATGTGAAATATTTGAATCTCCTCTGAATTCTTTTATGTATGATTGAGTTATCTTTGCAAGTCTCTTCGAATTATCAGTTTGGTTTGGCCTACTAGATTGATCTTTCTTGCCATGGGAGAAGTGCTTAGCTTTGGGTTCAATCTTGCGGTGTCCTTACCCAGTGACAGAAAGGGTTGCAAGGCACGTATTGTATTGTTGCCATCGAGGATAAAAAGATGGGGTTTATATCATACTGCATGAGTTTATCCCTCTACATCATGTCATCTTGCTTAATGCGTTACTCTGTTCTTTATGAACTTCATACTCTAGATGCAGGCAGGAGTCGGTCGATGTGTGGAGTAATAATAGTAGATGCAGGCAGGAGTCGGTCTACTTGTTGTGGACGCGATGCCTATATACATGATCTTGCCTAGATAATATCATAATTATTCGCTTTTCTATCAATTGCTCGACAGTAATTTGTTCATCCACCATAATACTTATGCTATCTTGAGAGAAGCCTCTAGTGAAACCTATGGCCCCCGGGTCTATCTCTTATCAAATTGCTTTCAATCTAGTTTTATTTGCATCTTTACTTTTTTCATCTATATTATAAAACACCAAAAATATATTTATCTTATCATACTATCTCTATTAGATCTCACTTTTGCAAGTGGCCGTGAAGGGATTGACAACCCTTTATTGCGTTGGTTGCGAGTTCTTTGTTTGTTTGTGTAGGTGCGTGGGACTTTTGAGGAGCCTCGTACTGGATTGATACCTTGGTTCTCAAAAACTGAGGGAAATACTTAGCTACTATTGCTGCATCACCCTTTCCTCTTCAAGGTAAACCAATGCAAGCTCAAGACGTAGCAGACATCAGGCTTTGCCTAAGCACTATAGAAACTATGACAGAGGATAAACTAGAGGGGACGGGGTTGCCGGCACACGGCTTGGTGTTTTGTGATGTGTCTTTGGTTCTAGCCCTGCCCCTATATTTATATGTTGAGCCTTGGGGTCGAAACTTGGAGTAAAAGCCTCCACAAAGTCGGTTTCACCCGAAAGGTCAGAGTCTTTCTCAAACTCCAGGGCCAGACGCCAGGGTTCACGGTGGCTGGACCCAGACGCCAAGGACCCTGGTGTCTGGCCCCTGGACTCTGCAAAACTTCCTTTTTCGCTTTCCCAAAACCTTGTGCGATTTCCCTTTTGGCCCAAATAAAGTGTTCTCGTACCCAAACATTTCGCGAAACATCCGGAACCCCTTCCGGTGAACTTCGGAACCCCTTCCGGAGACCAAATCCTATTATCCCATATATCAATCTTTTTCTTTGGACCATTCCGGAGTTCCTCGCCATGTCCATGATCACATCTGGGACTCCGAACAACATTCGGTCACCAACATACATAACTCATATAATACTATATCATTAACGAACGTTAAGCGTGCGGACCCTACGGGTTCGAGAACTATGTAGACATGACCGAGACACCTCTTTGGTCAATAACCAATAGCGGAATCTGGATGCCCATATTGGCGCCTATATATTCTACGAAGATATTTATCGGTCGAACTGTTATGACAACATACATTATTCCCTTTGTCATCGGTATGTTACTTGCCCGAGATTCGATCATCGGTATCTTCATACCTAGTTCAATCTCGTTACTGGCAAGTCTCTTTACTTGTTCCATAATACTTCCCGCAACTAACTCATTAGTTACAATGCTTGCAAGGCTTATAGTGATGAGTATTACCGAGAGGGCCCAAAGATACCTCTCTGAAACATGGAGTGACAAATCCTAATCTCGATCTATGCCAACCCAACAAACACCTTCAGAGACACCTGTAGAGCACCTTTATAATCACCCTTTTACGTTGTGACGTTTGGTAGCACACAAACTGTTCCTCCAGTATTCAGGAGTTGCATAATCTCATAGTCTGAGGGACTTGTATAAGTCATGAAGAAAGCAGTAGCAATGAAACTGTAACGATCATAATGCTAAGCTAACGGATGGGTCATGTCCATCACATCATTCTCCTAACGATGTGACCCCGTTTATCAAATTACAACACATGTCTATGGTTAGGAAACATAACCATCTTTGATTAACAAGCTAGTCAAGTAGAGGCATACTAGGGACAATATGTTTTGTCTATGTATTCACACATGTACTAAGTTCCCGGTTAATACAATTCTAGCATGAATAATAAATATTTATCATGAAATAAGGAAATAAATAATAACTTTATTATTGCCTCTAGGGCATATTTCCTTCAAATACGTGCCTCGCTACCCTTTCTGTCACTGGGTGATGACACTGCAAGATTGAACCCATCACAAAGGACCTCTCCCATTGTAATAAAAACCAATCTAGTTGGCCAAACCAAATCGATAGATCGGAGAGAAATACAAAGCTATCAAATAATGCATATAAGAATTGAGAGAAGACTCGAATAATATTCATAGATAATCTGATCATAAATCCACAGTTCATCGGATCTCAACAAACACACCGCAAAAGAAGATTACATCGTATAGATCTCCAGGAACATCAAGGATAACATTGTATTGAAGATCAAAGAGAGAGAAGAAGCCATCTAGCTACTAGCTATGGACCCGTAGGTCTGTGGTAAACTACTCACACATCATTGGAGGGGCAGCAAGGTTGATGTAGATGCCCTCCATGATCAAATCCCCCTACGGCGATTACCGAAAAAGGCCCCAAGATGGTATCTCACGAGAACAGAGGCTTGTGGCAGTGAAAAAGTATTTTTGGTGTTCCTTCTGGTGTAGGGGGAATATTTGAGGATTTATAGTGCTGGAGTTAGGCTTAGGAGACCCCCAAGGGGCCCACAAGCCTAGGGGGCGCGCCCCTAGGGCTTGTGGCATCCTCGTAGGTCTTCTGGCCTCCTCTCGAAGCTTCCTAGGTTTCTTCTGGTCCAAGAAAAATCACCGTAAAGTTTTATTCCGTTTGATATTCCTTTTCTGTAAAAGCCAAAAATAGGGAAAAAATAGAAACTGGCACTGGGCACTAGGTTAATAGGTTAGTCCCAAAAATGATATAAAATAGCATATTAATGCATATAAAACATCCAAAGTAGATAATATAATAGCATGGAATAATAAAAAATTATAGATACATTGGAGACGTATCAGGTTTCAACCCAACATTGTGCGAAAGAGTGCTAATAAGCACAAGCGTCAACCAACAATACTCCCTCCATTCCACAATGTAGTGCGCCCGTGCTTCCCGGTATCTAATTGTGACTATAAATTTAACCAACGAGACCGACTGCGACGGGAGCAAAAATTATACCACTGAATTTTTTTCCCACCGCAGTCGGTCTCGTTGGTTAAATTTATGGTCAAAATTAGAGCTCGGGAAGCGTGGGAGCACTACATTTTGGAATGGAGGGAGTACATCGCAAAGTTCTAAAAAATAAAATGCTGCAAACCAACATTAGTTCATAATAAATTGAAATCATTACCAATGCCAAGCATGGCTATCGTGGACGGACAGTCCCACTTGGTTGTTTTTATCTTTCTCTCATGAAGCACTAGTATCACATCTTCGCCTCACGACTGACAAAGTTGATCTCTTGAAAATAAATAAGTTGCCTACATGCAACTTCATCGGGGTGCATTGATGGCTTCACCGCAAGTGGTGCGAGCGGACCTTCTCATAAACATCTAAACAAAATATGTTTTTAGTAAAATAAAATGATTGACAAGTGGACCTATGTAAACTAGAAGATCAAAATCTTCTAAAAGCATCAACAAATTCGTGCTCATCTAAAAATTTGCGTCAAAAGTATGTATAACCTAAAGGTAGCAATGCTAGTCACACATAAACGGATTCATGGAAAATAAATTAGGGATCGGAGGAGAAGCAAAGCGTAGATCGTTCACGTGGAAAGATTCGAGCAAAAAACAAGTAGGGAAAGAGATCGACTAAGGTTTGGTAGGGTTTGGAGAGGTTTGGGAGGAACAAGAAAGTGTTAGAAGAGAGATGGGGGAAGATTTACCTCCTCCTTGGGTGTTATTGGCGTTCACAGCATGCGGTACAACCGATGGTACGAGGGCTTGCACTCTTACCAGAAGGCGTCAAATGTCCTGGACAATTAACCATCTGTACGCATACCTAGTACGAGCGTCGGTGAGAGAAAATGCACTTGTAAACGCAGTCTCAGAAAAATGAGACCTTTTGTTGCTTCTGCCTGTGCACCTCATATGATCAACAGTACGAGAAACCGCATTTGTACCCGACATCGTCTTGGAAAATCGACCTTTCCATTTAGTTGGTCCTCGCGAGGTACAACTAACGGTATGAGCAACTACGCTTGTACTAAACGTTGTCGGTTGCGCTAGACTTTGTGGGTTTTCCTCTTCTCATGCGGTATGACTAGCGGTACATCTAGGTCATACCATGTGCCGTCTCAGCCTCTAAATTGCCTAAAAAATTACTTTTTATTTGGGATTTTCTTCTAACAGCTGAGAGGTTAGTTTCAACATAGTATGTAATAGGAAAAATATACCGGCTTTCAATGTAAGAACAATACATAGCAACTTTTCATTACAAACAACATTAGTAGCGACTCTTTTTATCTTCTTTTTATTTCAAACAAAAACTTCAACGCTCTATTGAAACAATAAAAACAGGCTTACTTTTTCATCTACCTTATTAACATGGGTTGCCTCCCATGTAGCGCTTTGTTCTTAGTCAGTACGCTTGACCATAGTGATGATTCACTACTGCGGATTGGGCCTAAGATTACACATCTATCACACACACCATTCGAACAAACTGTGTATGATGTAACATCCAAAAATAGCATGGTGTGATGTCAGAATATTAAAGCTCATGGTACATCAAGATCGTGTCCTATATCAAGATCACGAGAGAGAGAGAGAGAGAGATCAAACACATATATATTGGTACATACCCTCAGCCCTAGGGGTGAACTACTCCCTCGTCATCATGGAGGCAGGGGGATGATGAAGATGGCCTTTGATGATGGCTTCCCCCCTCCGGCAGGGTGCTAGAACAGGTGAGAGGTGACGATGTCCTGGATTTGGGGGTACTAACCTAGTCGGCCCGTGTTCCTCGGATTGGGCTGATGGGCCCTCATTCATTCTTAGGAAGGACTCCGGAGGCTGTACGGAGGAGGGGTGAACAAGGCTACATCTACCAAAGACTTGTTGCGTACTCCAAGACTTCTCCTGCCGCCTTACGCCTAGATACCGACCTTGTAACCCTAGATACCCTACCTGGCATATATATAAGCCGAAGGGTTTAGCCCGTAGAGGAGACACCAATGCAATCTCATTCCCTGGCCCAAGAGTTAGACCACATCTCACAATCTTGAGGTAGATCAACTATGTACTCGATACATCCATATCAATATAAACAAGAGAAGGACACATGGTTTTACCTCCGCCAAGAGGGCCAGAACCTGGGTAAAACATCGTATCTCTGTTCCTATTACATCCATCCGAGATCCATGGCTCAGGACCCCCTACCTCGAGGTCTGCTTGTTTTCGCACCGACACTGGTGCTTTCATTGAGAGTTCCACTATGAGATCAATAGATGGATCGATGGTTCATCTGCAGATCAACTGCGGTAATGGTCGCACAAGCTTTTACGCCATGGCCAAGCTTCTGTGTTCGGCAACATGATCTACTGCGCTGACTCGACCGGCCGTCTGTCCTCCATCAAGAACTACGCTTTCGGTTAGATCATGACCTTTGGAGGCCTAGTGTACACCGCGGATTCCCGCGGCAAACTCGTCTTGTCAGGCTGGATGCCCAACCTTGTTGAGGATCTGCCCGTCACTGTAGGCTAAACTCCGGAACCAACATCCTTCAAGGACGTCGGACCAGGCACCTTGGCATCACCGAAGAGGCCCGACGTACTAACCCCGGGCGATCTCCCTCAACCCTTGGTCCGGAATTAGGTCTGACCCCTATCCTTGAAGCTGCTTCGGATCTAGAACTGACCGCAGCGTAGGATCTAGAATCACCCTCAGATCCTCCCCACGCCGAGGATACATCCAGCTATATGCCTGACATACTTCAAGTCGGCCCCGCCTATAGCCAAGCCATGAATTCCGAAGAACTATCCCACCTTAATGAGATGCTTCATCGTATCCAGAGCAGGTCTATCTTGGACAACAAGACTTTGGTTTATGACCAGATTAGACTTAAAGCTGACGACCGGGAAATTTACATCCCACCCACCACCCACCTAGTCACCATGATCGATTATTTAACCGACGTATTGGACTACGACGAGGCGACCGACATGGATGAAGATGCCGATGGCCCCAATGAAGACACTTTGCCCTTGGTGAACACCGGCAAGTGGACCGTGATATCCACCTATGATGTTTACATGGTGGATACCCATACTTCCCCTCCAAGACATTGGTGCAGATGCAGAAGGCGCAACAATGGGGAACCCAGCAGCAACAACGCCACCATTGATAATGATGATGTAGCAGCTGGCGATGCCGATAACACTGGAGAGGGCCTTCAAGCCTCCCCAATACAAAATGGTAGTCCGGAGGGAAACCTCGACGACTTGGACCCTCACGACCTCTTTGAAGGATCCGACGACAATTACATGTCGAAGTCCGAGGAGGACGAAAGCCTTGGCAGCAAGGACTATATAGTCCCCGAAGACCCTTTCGAACAAGAGAGCTTCCGATGGCGCCTCATCACCACTGCCCGAAGAATGAAATGCAAGTAGCAATAGCCAAAGGCCAATACAGATGCGCTAAATGAAAAATGGGTCGAAGTACTCTTGGTCAAACAAGACTTGAAGACCGATGCCATAGTGCACCGAAATCATACCCACGTAGGCGTCTACTGCCGGAGTTTGATGAAGATCTAGCCGCCAATGAGCCTGAATCACCCCCTAGAGGTCGATACATGCCAGCACAGGAAAACATCAATGCCCGACCGACTCCACATCAACATGGCAAGAACCCCATGGATTATTTAGACCCTCATGATGTTCGGTGTCACAGGATGCAAACTGAGTGCCTCCTCGATACATCTACAGATCAAGAGTAAGAGCGCCCATCGGGTCTGACGACTATGACGCCTAGTTGGACAGGAATGGCCATGCCCGAGACCAAGCCTACTCATGGCTCTCCCTGAGCTCCAACGAGATGCTCCTCGGTTCCGAGGTCCATCCCACCTAATCTGCTTCACATATAGGGTAATGGAACATCAATTTCTAGAACGGTTCAAGCCCATCAATATAGAATCATACGGTGGTACTACAGACCAAGCAGTATGGATCGAAGACTTCCTTCTCCACATACACATGGTGAAAGAACATGCGGTGCCCCCATGTTTGGTTTTGGTAATTGATGACATTCTCTATGGACTAATGGTCGCCTTGAGTAATATTTGAAGGATTTGTCCATAGGAATTTCTTGAAGTCCATGTGTTGGTTTCAAGGAGTTTATGTGTTGACCAGGTTGCTATTCAAGGAATTATCTAAATATTGGTCATGATACATGGTCGATCAAGACTAAGTCAAGAGTGAACCAAGTTGATCAACACACAAAGCGTGCAAGATGTCCCGTGGGGGATCAAATGATCCCATGGTATGGTAAGCATTGACCATTACACTTTGTATACTAACCCATGGTCTATGCGAGAGTTCTGTGTGGGGTTAGGTATGTTTCCATGGGCTTGCTTCAAGAGGAATATCTCATACAACCCATGGAGGATGACATCAAGTGGTGATCGTCATCAAGATTGCGGCGTGCAAGTTCAAGTGGAGCATCATGAAGAGATCATACTTGAAGCTTGCCATCCATTGTGGTGACAATGGACTTGTGAAGATGTGCCGAAGAGTGACTCACCCATAGTGAAGTATGGGGGAGCAATCTACTTGTGTTCAATGAGCCAACGCAATCAAGAAAGGTGGTCCAACTTGAGGAAGTCAAGATAGTCATCATCTAGCTCAAGTGGACTATGTGCAAGGCAAAGGTTTGCCCTTAATAGGTCTTATATTTTATCGGTCTCATGTTGGTAATTTGGAGACCGAGTTATAGGATTGATTGCGGTACTATCAAGGGGGGCTCCCAAGTGAGTAGCTTGATCGTGTCATTCGTAGAGACCTCAAACCATTGCATCCTTGCATTGTTCTTCTTTGGTGTTTCTCTATGTGAGATTTAGAGCTTATGGTCACCTTCATGACAAGCTCGAGTTCATAAAAAAATGGAGTTCATCTTCTATGATGTTTCTGATGTCGGAGTTTTTGCTAGTTCTTCACCAATGGAGGTTTCACATCTATATACCTTTAACATTTTTCTACTGCCGCTTCTTACTATCCAACAAGCTTGAGTTTGCTCATTTTGGAGCTCGTATGGAGAAGTTATGGCAGTTTTAGTCTCAGTATAGTTTTTCTGTGCTCAGGCGGTAGTACTGCACGGTATCATGGTAGTACCGCTCAAATGGTACTTCCGCCATGGACTACTGTTGCCACCACCACTTGGAATATCCTTTTTGTGCTACTTCCGTTGCCTATTTTCTATTAGTAGTAGTTGCATGGTAGTAGCCCAGTAGTACCGCTTAAGCAATACTTCCGTAATCCACTACCATGCCTAGTACCGCTTAGGAAATACCTTTTGTGTTGGTTTCTGGTTGCCCCCTTTGCCTTAGCGGTAGTACCGCTGTTGGGTGGACAATATTACCGCTCCGGCGGCACTAACACTCCAGTGCTTCTCGTGCCCACCGTGCTTCTCCTGGAACTGCCGCTTAAGTCGTAGTACCGCTTCACTGCGGGATGGGAAGATAACGGTTGGATTTGTCATAAAAGGGGGTCTTCTTCCCCATTGAACCTTATCCATTTAGCTCATGTTTGCTCCCCATTGTTGAGCTTCTTCGAGCTTGCTATCTCTCAATCCCTCCAATGATTCTTGCTAATTCTTGAGGGAAAAGAGAGAGGAGGTCTAGATTGAGAGAAAAGCTCCGTGAAAGCGTCGGGGTCTCCAATTAGGTTGTGGAGATTGCCCGAGCAATTTGTACGGGTTCCAGTGACCGCCCCCAAGGGTTTCCATTTGTACGGGTTTGCGGCGACCGCCCTTAAGGGTACCTTAGCGGAATCATGACATCTTGCATGGTGCAACGGGAGAGGAGATTACGGTGGCCCTAATAGCTTCTTGGGGAGCATTGTGCCTCCACACCGCTCCAAACCAAGATTAGCATCTGCAAGGGTGTGAACTTCGGGATACATCGTCATCTCCACGTGCCGTGGTTATCGCTTACCCGAGCCCTTTACTTATGCACTTTACTTTTTGATAGCCATAGTGTTTCATGTTATCTATCTTGCTTTAACATAGTTGTTTATGTTTCTTAGCACAAGTTGTTGGTGCACATAGGTGAGCCTAGTTGTTTTAGGTTTTATGCTTGACAAATTAAATGCTAGTTTTATTCCGCATTTGTTCGAGCCTAAACCATAATTATTTTAAGGCGCCTATTCAACCTCTCCAACTAGGCGACATCCACGATCTTTCACATGGCTACTGGAGATGACCTCCACGCCATCAAATATTTGCCTCTCAAATTAAAGGGGTCGGTTAGGCATTGGCTTAATAGCCTACCTCCTAATTCTATTGGTTGCTGGGAGGCCCTCGAGGACGCCTTTAGGGAAAATTTCCAAGGCACTTACCTCTGAGCTCCGGAGGTTGACGACCTCAGCCGTGTCACCCAGCAGCCATGCGAATCATCCCAGAAGTTCTGGAACATTATACTTACTAAAAAGAACAAGATCATAGACTGCTCCGATGCCGAAGCCATTGCCACATTCAAGATTAATATCCAAGATGAATGGCTTGCTCGTCAGCTCGGCCAAGATAAGCTGAGGACCATGGGAGCCCTTACTTCACTAATGACCCGCTTTTGCATGGGGGAAGATAGTTGGCTCACCCTAAGTACCCATAATGGCGAGGCAGGCACCTCAGAAACACGCGACGCTAATGGAAAGCCCAAACACAATAAAAATAAGCAAAGGCATAAAAAGGGCGGGAGCGACTCTAAGGACGCCGGAGTCAATGCAGGGTTTGCCAGACCTAGATCCAGATAGAAAAGGAAACCCTTTAAAGGGAATAAGGATGGACCTAGACAGCTAGACAGGATCATGGACTAACCGTGTCAAATCCACGGAACTCCTGACTAATCAGCAACCCACACTAATAGGAACTGCTGGATCTTTAAGCAGACTGGCAAGATAGCGACGGAGGATCAAAGTAAAACCCAAAATCGCAGCGAAGATGAGGATGAACCTTGGCGGCCCAAAAATGGACGCCAAAATTAGTTTCCAAATGAGGTAACGGAAGTCAACATGATCTATGTTACCCACATCCCTAAAAGGCACAGGAAGTGTGTACTTCGGGACATCTATGCAGTAGAGCCAGTCACCCCGAAATTTAACCTGTGGTTGGCTTGCCCGGTCACCTTTGACAAACATGACCATCCGACCAGCATCAGGCATGGTAGATCAGCCGCACTCGTCTTGGATCCAATTGTAGATGGTTATCATCTGACACGTGTCCTTATGGACAGAGAAAGTAGCCCCAACCTAATTTATGAGGACACGGGTAGGAAGATGGGCATCGACTCTTCTCGCATTGCTAAATGTGATTCACGTCAGCAAATTCCCCGAAGACAAGGGGATGATGCAACATAGCGGCAGTAAGTATTTCCCTCAGTTATGAAGCCAAGGTTATCAATCCAGTAGGAGAACCAAGCAAAACTATGTAGACATTACCTACACACAAACAAAAAATCCTCGCAACCCAACATGTAGAGGGGTTGTCAATCCCTCCAAGATATTGAAATATGATAAATAGATAGATTGATAGATGCAAATAGATTAAAAGCAAATAAAACTCAGCGAGATATTTTTCGATTTTTGATAATATAGATCTAAAACAAAAGAGGTAAATAAATTGGAAACGCAAATAGCAATATAGATATGAAAATATATGATGAGAAATAGACCCGGGGGCCATATATTTCACTAGTGGCTTCTCTCGAGAAAATAGCATACGGTGGGTAAACAAATTACTGTTGGGCAACTGATAGAAAAGCAAATAATTATGATGGTATCCAAGACATGATCATGTATATAGGCATCTCGTTCAAGATTTGTAGACCGACACCTGCCTACATCTACTACTATTACTCCACACATTCACCGCTATCCAGCATGCATCTAGTGTATTAAGTTCATGGTAAAACGGAGTAATGCAATAATAACAATGACATGATGTAGAAAATATCTATCCATGTAGGAATAGACCCCTTCTTTTTATCCTTAATAGCAACGATACATGCGTGTCATGTCTCATCCCGTCACTGAGATTGAGCACTGCAAGATCGAACCTATTACAAAGCACCTCTTCCCATTGCAAGATAAATTAATCAAGTTGGCCAAACAAAACCAAAATATCAGAGAAGAAATATGAGGCTACAATAATCATGTATGGATAGATCTGATCGTAAACTCACAATTCATCAGATCCCAACAAACACACTGCAAAAAGAATTACAGTGAATAGATCTCCGAGGAGAAAATTGTATTGAAGGTCAAAAAGAGAGAAGAAGCCATCTAGCTACTAACTACAGACCCATAGGTCTAAGGTAAACTACTCACGCATCATCGGAGGAGCACCAATGAGGATGATGAACCCCTCCGTGATCGTGTTCCCTCCGGCAGAGTGCCGGAAAAGGGCTCTAGATTGGATCGCCTAGCTCTGGAACATGCAGCGACTAAAACAATTTTTCGTCGACTCCTCCAGGGTTTCTGGAATATTGTGGTATTTACGTTGCTGAGAGCTGGTGGAAAAGGTCACTGTGGCCCCCACTACCCAGAAGGGCACACCAGGCGCCTCTAGCATGCCCTGGTGCCTAGGGGGCCCCACGGGCCTCCCCTCCTTTGCTTCCTTGACTCTCTGGATGTCTTCTAGGCATAAAAAATCTCCAAAAAGTTTCTTGGCATTTGGACTCCGTTTGATATTGATTTTCTGCGAAGTAAAAAACAAGTAAAAAACAGCAACTGGCACTGGGCACTATGTCAATAGGTTAGTCCCAAAAAATGATATAAAGTTGCTAGAAAATGATTATAAAACATCCAAGAATGATAATATAACAACATGGAACAATCAAAATTTATAGATACGTCAGAGACATGTCATGCATCAAGCTGAGCACCACCACCTTTAAAGGTGTCATCCTAGGTGTTGAAGCCCGCTGTACCTAAACAGTCACCCTGGAGGTAGTCTTCGGGTCACCCGAGAACTTCAGGAGTGAGGAGTTAATCTTTGCATCGCCCCCTTCTGAAGTGGATACCACACACTCTTTAGGTGCACAACGTTCGCTCACTTCAATGCAGTTCCACATTACACTTACCACAAGTTCAAAATGCCGGGACCTAACGACATTATCACAATCAATGGTAATAGCAAATGCTCATTCCGTATGGAGGAGCAGACTGTGGCCTTCGCAACCGAGGTACAAGCGTCTGAGGAGGCATCCCGCAGTGGTAACCGTACCATCGGCTCTGCAAAGAGCATGCAGGCCGCACTAGTCGACCTTGGCCATGTACCCCCACATCGTAAATAGGCACACGGGCTCGTCGTGCACTCACCTTCGATGGGGCACTACCTCCCCAGGGTGCACAACCTTGCACTCAAAATTCCTTGGACCGTCGAGGGGCCGAAAATTATGAAAAGGTGGGATCGTCTTGACTGGGTAACAACGAAGCTTCGAGCTTCCACATTGGCAAGTTTCTTCAAAGAACCAGCCAACAACAGCATGTCAATGTGGCCTCAACCACACAACAGACATCTACATGCCTCTTTCAAAGGCCTTGGCCAACACCGCTTCAAGCATGTACAGGGCCGAGGTCGCATTCAATCCACTCCAGTCCTTGCTTTCAATGATGACAAGCTGGTTAACAGCACAGAAGTGCAGACGTGCGGCAAGAAGCGGCCCGAGCTCCTAAAACTCGATGATAATATCCTCCATGTTTTCCATTCTTCCTTTATTTATCTCTTTACAGTGTACTCTTTTAGTTCCTCTCCTTACAGCTCGGCATGAAATGCTTGAAGTTATAAAATAAATAAATGATGCCCTTTAAAGTCCTTAATGTATTTTTGTACAAGCACCGCCTTCGAGCTACAAGAATGTCTTTAAAATACATTTGTTAAAGGGCTTCGTTTCCTTGTCTTGACATAAAAGTCTGAAGTATTCAGCGTCTTGGATATTACGTTATATGCATCAGTTTCGAACCTAGATTTCAGTCAATAGTTGGGTTGCTCGGCTCCTATGTGTACCTCTTACGTTCCCGATAAATTAGGCTAAGGGTGTAATGGAAGAACCACTGTGATAGTGCCGCCAGTTTAATTGGCAGGGTACTTTAGTAGAGAAAGCCAAAAACTGACTATCTGGGTAAGCAAAAACTGGTCAGCCACCCAAAGACCGCGTTAACTAATGTGATAGAAATCACTCGTTTCAAAGAAAGGACTTCTTTGTTACATTTGCCGAAGTGTGTAATGGCGTAGACCTCGGCTTGCTAAGCCGGCCACTTCACACACCGGTGGCTCGTCATCAGCCCCCACAGTCAAAGTCCTATGACTAAGTGAAAGTTAAAAGCTATTATAGTGACCTGATTGCGTAGTTCGTATGAGCACAGACCGCCTCTTTGTACCGAGACGTCGGCTAAGGGTCAGAGATGCCTCACGGAACACCCTCTGTATATTCTACATTTGGGCAGAAGCCGATGACTGGCCACTTGTAGTTTAACACGGTCGAACATGAGGAAAATTAATTTAAAACACAACTATATGAGGGAATTCACAACCATACTAATTAAAGCAGATGACAGTTTTTGTACATCCCAAAACTTCGATATTTCGAAGTACAACCTAAAAATACAAAGTGTCTTTTGGACGCATGGCCTTGGTAACCCGGAAACCTTCCTCCAGCTCGGCGAAGAACTACTCTGCAGTGCGCGGCTTCCCTTTGGCAGGCCCCGCAGCAACGATCACCACATCAAACTTTCGTAAGTGCGTCTTCATGTAGGCGTACACCCTCCACGCCCCCTAGAAGCACGCAGACCGCCTCCAGCTATCCACTTGCGGGGGAGCATCTCGCAGCCAAGCCACCAGGCCAAAGAAGCTGGTCGGCAGGGCTTCGGCGGGTCACAACTTGATGCAGAGATATTGGAGCATCGGCCCCACTATGCGGAATAACTCCGCCAACTTCTTCATTCGATGATTTCAGTAGCAGTGATGACGACAACTCTGGGAACTGCCACCACAATGCCTTCTCTGCATCATGGCCTTCCAACTGGTTGAAGTGCTGGACGGCATCCATGACACTCTTTGGAAGATCCTGGAAGACCTCCGCGGAATGCCATAGCTAGGTGAGCTCGACGCACCCTTTGCTACCGAACACACACTTCAATAAATATGGCTTACCCAAGGCGATTTGCTCCACTTGTTGGAGCATCTTGCAGTCATCTCGGGCTGCGGTCTGGAGCTCGGAGTGTGCAAGCTGAAGCTTCTTCGGCTCTTCTTTCACTTGCTTCTCCTCCACCCGAAGTTTATCGCATGCTAAGAACACGCCTTTTGGGGTCTCCTCAATCTCCTAGACCCGCGCCTGGTCCTTTTCCCCTACCACCTTCTCGACAGCCAGGGCCTTCTCTGCTTTCACGGCCGCAACCTTTTGCTACTCTACCTCCTACCGAGCTTTCTTGAGCTCGACCTTGAGCCCTTCAAGCTCGGCCAACGCTACTGTCATTTGAACAGTTCGGCATTAGCTCCCAATTCACCACAAAAAATAGCAAGCCTTTTCATATCCGACACAACGTTCAAGTATTAGGCGCTTACCTTGAGACTGCTCAAACCATTGGTTCATCAGGTTAAGGTCCTCCTGGGACCTCTCGAGCTTCCAGTTTACCTTTGTAATCTCCTCAAAGACAGAGTTCGGAGCCGAGGTCGAAACCTGCAAACATAGCCCTTTTATATAAGCCCCACAATCAACTTATTGCAAATTCTAGACAATCGTCTTATGATATTAGGCAGTGCCCTGGGGGCTGCATATCATGCTCGTGCTTTAAATATGAACCCAACATCAGTTTATTGAAACCAGCCTTGGGCCCGGGGGCTACGGATTGACCATGCTGTTTAGAAGGCCACGATAATATGTCCTAGACAAATGCATTAATTTGCAAAGAAAACTTAAACAGAGCAACTATTCATGTACAAGTATAAAAGAGTACCTCGAATCTCGTGAAAAGGCCTTTGAAGACCTTGTGCAGTTCGGCCCCCACAGACCAGAAAGGCACGATGCTCTTCCTTGAGGGAGGATCCCTTCAAGGTATCCTCCATTTCCTCAGTCCACCCCGCGCTAGCCCGCCCATGGGCAGGAGGCGGGGGGGAGGGGGGGCAAAACAACCTCAGACCCGAGCACTTGGGTGCTAGGCAGAGGGGTCTCCAGTTGTGGTGATGGAGCTGGAGCAGATGTTGGTTGGGTCGATGAATGGCACAACCCTACTTGTCGACCTCGGGGATCTTCTCCCCTAGGTCCCTTTCGGACTGAGGCTTTGACCTCGACCATGACGCTCAACTCTTTGGCCCCAGCCATGTTGACTTGGGGGCCGGAGTGGAGGTTGATGTGGTATTTCCCCAAAGAGGACGGGATGATGCATCACAGTGACGGTAAGTATTTCCCTCAGTGATGAGACAAAGGTTATCGAACCAGTAGGATAACCACGCAACACTATGTAAACGGTGACTAATAGGGATAACCCTAGAGTAGCGCTTGTTTCATAGTGTAACATCCCAAATTTTTAATTTGGAATGTTATACATAGGTCATTCATGCATATCATATTTTATTTCTTTTCCTCTTTGCAATCCTCGAAATCCTAAGCAACTCAAGGACCCTCGGAGAGAGTTGGGGATTTTCCGGTCTCATATTTGGATTTTCGTAACAAATAATGAAACGAGGATTTTTGATTTTAATTATTTCTTTCTCCGAAAAAATAATAATATTTCGTACCAAAAATAAATGAGAGGAGATAATATGACTTCTCCAAAACAATTGAAATATTGGAGGAAAAATGTTAAAATCATTTATTTGATCTTAGTTGATTTTATTCGGATTTTATTTGCATTAGAAAAATTTGCACGCTTTCCAAAATTGCATTTAGGGCCAAGAAAATGTTCATTCCGTTCTAAATATTTTATTTAGACGGTGAAAATTTGTTTTGGCATTTTTAGGGTTTTATTTTATAGTCTAGGATAATAATTCAGCCGGCGTAATTATTTAAAAAAAAAACTTTCCGTGCCCGACTGGGCCGAGGCCCAGCATAGCCAGGCCGGCCCACCCCCGCGCCGCCGCCTTCCTCCCGCGCGTTCCGCAGCCGGAGTCCGGCTCGGACTCCGCCGCCGCCTGCCCCCTCCCCCAAGGCACCGGACCCCCCCTCCTATAAATACCGCCGCCACCACCCCTTAGCCACCACCACCACCCGCCCGGAGCCGCAGCCTGAGCCGCCGTCGCCACAGCCGAGCCGCCGCCGCCGCCGCTTTCCGCAACCGCCGCCGCC
>NC_041393.1:484751502-484755716 GCF_002162155.2 Triticum dicoccoides
AAAACTGTTCGGTTTATTTGTTTTTTTTCGAAACCCTAGTTGCGTTTTTTTATATAGATCGGTTTATTTCTCCGGTTTATTTATTTAGCGAGCGTTCGCTCATCCGTTCGTTCTAACGAATGTGTTCTTCATTCAGTTTCAGTTAACGAACGTTCGTTCGTTAATCTGTTCGTCGCTTTTCCTTTTGTCAGATTTATTCCGTGATTTTTCTGATCACGATTTCCGATCCAATCTTAGTTTCTGTTTATCTTTTCGCTCGTTAGTCGGAATCAGGTGATTCAAAAGCCTAGAGTTTCGTCTAGAGACCCTCTTTCTTCTTAACGCACTTAAACTAAGTTTTGGTAGTGTAAAAATTTGACCTTAGTCCAGATTAGTAAACGGATTTTGTTTCTTTTGCCGTTTGAGTTTCGTTGCTCCGTCTGTTTGATTCCTTTGCTAACCAGAGTTCTTAAGTTGAACTTGCTGGTTCTTTGCTTTCAGTTGAAGTTTTGCTCGTGCATCTTTGCTAGTTGCTTATGTATGTTATTGTTTGTTTGCGATAGAATTCCTGGAGTGCGAAGCGTGTTACTACGAGTCTCTAGGTTTCGCGGATCGTCAGCAAGGCAAGTAACACATTGATCATACTCTTTTCATACCCATATTTTATGCATTAGTTTCCATCCTCAAACATTGCATGATTAGGATGTCTTTAACATGTGGGTTTTGGGAAGTAGCTGATGAGGTAGAACCTATTGCCCTGTTTATTATCAAACCCTTGGGAGTTACTTCTACGTTATGCTTATATTGCTATGCTATGCTTGTAGACGTGGTTTGGGTTTGAGTGTATTCTGTGACAGATGTGAGATTGTTAATTAATGGTTCAATCTAAGGTGGCAACTTTAATACACATCTGGGTGGATTGAGGCACCTGGGGATACCAGTGATTGCCTATTTTCTTTTTGGAAATCCCGGGGTTACCGTGTGATTTTTCCTATGGACCGCCACCCAGGCTCAAAGGGAACTGAGATGATTCATGCTAGAAACTTCCGTGTGCAGCCACAAGCTATTATGGGCTCTAGCATAGTTGAGTAAGTTACGTGAAGCTCTTGAACAGGTAGATCAACAGATAGTGGGTTTTGTAGGTTTGGTATGGTCTACCCGGAGTAGAGAGTTAATGTTTCTGAAAGACTATGTCTCGGTCATCCGTTTCTCAAACACCATGCAGTGCGAGAAATCAACGGAGGCGATCGAGTCTTGTGGGGAAAAGTGCGCAAACCTCTGCAGAGTGTACAATCTAATCATGGTTAGCCGTGTCCCCGGTTAAGGACAATTCTGAGTATCTAGTACTTGAAGCTTCTTATGTATCTCATCACTCTTAATTAATATTGTTGGGTTGTTAATCACTTTAATTGGGATTGAGTTGGGGTTACCTTCTCAATGTTGTTCAACTACCATGATAGTTAAATAAAATATATTCCTTTGTAGTAGGGAAAAATTGGCTTTATGCAAAATTGTAACCATAGAGCTTTCCACCAGCCAAATATGCATGTAGTATTAGCATTACTCTGTTGTTATTCTACTGTGTTATATTGCCAACATATTCCATGTGCTGACCCGTTTCTCGGGCTGCAACGTATTATGTTGCAGACTTTTTAGACGAGGAGTAAGGTTCGTTAGGTTGTTGCCGTGCAGCTCAGCTATGCCGTTGGAGTTGATGGACTCACTTATCTTCCAAGCCTTCCACTGTTTTCGCATTAGATGGCCTTAAGCCATATTATTGTAATAAGTTCTCTTTTGAGACATTCGATGTAATAAGTGTGTGATTGCTACTCTGTTATAAATCCTTCGAGTACTGTGCGTGTCAGCATTACTGATCCAGGGATGACACTGATGCACAGAGACTTGACCGTCTGAGGTCGGGTCGCTACACATAGCTAGTAGTAGCGCTTGTACAAGTGCTACCAGTAAGGCGCTACAGCTAACTGGTAGTAGTAGCGCTGGTTTTCCAGCGCTACTGCTATACCAAGTTAGCAGTAGCGCTGGATAATGAAAGGCGCTGCTGATAATAGTAAGTAGTAGTAGTGTTTCTTTTGAAAAGCGTTGCTGCTAAATTTTCCTGTATTTTTGGAAATGTAGCTTATTGTCGTTGTATTTGTATAGGTTTTATATATAGTACTGTCATCATATGATTTTATGACCATGATAAGTTATTATATAACAGTGGGTGAAATGAATGTGGATTAGATTGAAGTGGAGGCAACATGTGGTGCATGTTGAAAGTACTACTAATGCAAACTTGATCTAGTTTGTATTAGTAGTACTTTCGATGTGCACCACATGTTGCCTCCACTTGAATCTAATCCATGTTCATTTCACCCACTGATATATATAATAACTCATCATGCTCATATAACAACTTAGCATCATGCATCATCATAATAATAAATAACTCATCATTGGTATCATAATAACAAGTCATACTCATCATCATCATACAACTTCTACTTGTTATCATAATAACAAGGCATACTCATCATCATCATAGTCATCTAACCAACCCTACTTAAGTGTTCTTAGCACATGATCATGAGTATTAGCTAGGACCTAACTACCCTCTCTAAGGTAAAATAGAATAAAACAAGATAGGCCCTGACTCCATGATGGAGAATGGAGACTATCCTGTCTCCAATTCTTGCGCTTCGCATAATGTTGGTTCCAAGTAGCTCCCTATGATTATCCATACATTTTTAGAAATCCGGTATGAACAGTAATGAAGCCTAGGCCGACCCGGTCGTAAGCTAATAACATCAAGGTGAACTTTCAGAAGCATGAGATGAGGCACACAATCCTTCGGGATTTTCTTTTGAAAAACATAGTAATAACATCATAGTTAGCAATGTAGTTTAGCTTTAGAAGAATTTATGCAAAAGATGCACGAATGTCGTAATAGTAAAAAATCTTACCATGCCATCTCCATAGATGTTACCGTAGTTCAACAGGTGCACTAGTGGCACGTATTGACCATAATGCGCAGGAGTTTGATAATTGATATTGGAATTCTCAACATCAATAATAAATGAGATAAGATGATCTTTCTCCTGATAAGTTAATTTTGCGCCATTAGTGTAGTAGGTTATGTCTACCATCTTCCGTACATTCTTTGAAGAATGAAAATAAGCTATCAATGGAAATAAGCTGTGAACTATTTTGAAATAAACAATATAAATTACTTAATAACCATCTTTCTAAAACTCACATAGCGGTAGAATTGGAAGCGTATCAACAAGGACCCAAATGTCCATATTATCTTGGTTGATGTTAGGATCACCAAGATCCAAGGTGACAAGCATACCCTCATGAAAACCATACATCTTGCAAAGTGCTTGCCAATTTGGGCAACCAAAATGGGATACACTCTCAGAATTGTATAGATTTATAGAAAAGTCAAAACCACGATGGGTCCTTAGGTGAACTATCTTTGTTTCAATACTTTCATGATCTTCAAAATCCATCCCGTCCAAGACATAACGTCTTGCATGGCATGGGATAAGCTAGTTGTAACATCCCAAATTTTCAATTTGGAATGTTATACATTAGATCATCATTGCATATCATATTTTATTGCATTTTGGCTTGATCCTAGAAATTCTGCGCAATTCAAGGACCCAAGGAGAGAGTTGGGAATTTCGTTATTTTCATATTTGAGTTTTCTCAAATTTTGAAAATAGGATCATTTGATTTTAATTATTTTATCTTCAAATATTTCTAACATAAAAGTAAGACAGAGGGAATAAAATGACTTTCCCAAAATAAAGAAATGTGAGGGTTTAATAAAAAAATCAAATAAGATTTTATTTTGGAGTTTATCGCTATTTTATTTGAATTTAGGAAAAATGCGCGTTTTACAAAATTGCATTTAGGCCCCAAATAAATGTTCATCTTGTCCGGCTTATTTTTAGAGGACGAGGAAAATTTATTTCGGGATTTTTGGAGTCCGTTTAGTATTTCTTTTATTTCTTTTTATGCATGTCGAAATATTAAAAAAAACGAAACCGACCTCGGGCCGTATTCGGCTAGGACTCCGCCCGGCCGCCCCCCTTTAAATAGTGCGCCCCTGAGCCGACCCATCCCAGCCCACCCCGCCGCCCTAACCCTAGCCGCCGCCGCCCCCGCCGCCCTAACCCAAGCCGCCGCCAGCCGCCGCCGCCGTCGCCAGCTGCCGCCGCCCGCCGTCG
>NC_041393.1:484756187-484779783 GCF_002162155.2 Triticum dicoccoides
CGCCGATCGCCGCCGCCCCGCCGGAGCCAACCGCCACCGCTGCCCATTGACCGCCGCTGCCGCCGTTGACCCGCCAGAGGTGGTCACCGCCGCCGCCGCGATTTCGAGAGAAAACCGTCAGTTTTTTAGGAACCCGGTTTATTTTTTTTGTATAGGTCGGTTTTATTTTTTTCTGGTTTAGTTTATTTAGCGGACGTTTGTCCGTACGTTCGTTTTAACGAACGATTTTCGTAGTTTAGTCGCAGACAGCGAACGTTCGTTCGTTAGCCTGTTCGTCCGTTTTTCTTTTTCTTGGATTTTCCGTGATTATTTCTGATCGTGATTTTTGATCCGATTTTCGTTCTAGTATAACTTTTTGCTCGTTTATCGGAATCAGCCATTCAAGAGCCTAGAGTTTCGTCTCAAAACCCTCTTTCCGTTTAACCAACTCAAACAAGTTTTTGCTACTGTAAAATTTGACTTAGGTCCAGAATAGTAAACGAAACTTGTTTCTTTCGCCGTTTGATTTTCGTTGCTTCGTTTGATTTGATTCTTTTTGCAAACCAGAGTTCTTAAGTTGAACTTTCTGGTTAGATCTCTTATTTGAGTTTTATCTGTGCATTGGATGAGTGCTTATTGTATGCTTGTTTGTTTTGCGATAGAGTACCTGGAGTGCGCCGCTTGCTACTACAAGCCTCTAGGTTTCACGGATCATCAGCAAGGCAAGTAACACTTTGATCATACCTTTTTACTACCCAGTTTTATTGCATTAGATCAATCCTCAAACAATTGCATGGTTAGGATGTGATTAATATGTGGGTTTCTGGAAGTAGATGAGGTAGTACCTATTACCTGTTTTTATTATCAAACCTTTGGGAGTTACTTCTACGTTTGCTTATATTGCTATGCTATGATAGTAGACGTGGATTGGGTGAGTGTATCCATGACAGATGTGAGATTGTTATTTAATGGTCTACTTAAGGTGGCAACTTAAATTCACATCTGGGTGGATTGAGGCACCTGGTGAAGCCAGTGTTGCCTGTATTTTTGGAAATCCCAGGGTACCGTGTGATTCTCCTATGGACCGCCACCCAGGTTCAAAGGGATCATGAGATTATTCATGCTAGAAACTTCCGTGTGCAGCCACAAGTTACTATGGGCTCTAGCATAGTTGAATATGTTGTGTGACCTCTTTCAGTGGTAGACTAGCAGATGTAGGGGATGTAGGTTGGTACTGTACCCAGAGTAAAGATTTAATACTTCTGAAAGACTGTGTCTCGGTCATCAGTTTCACAAACATCATGTAGTGCGAGAAATCAAGCGGAGGAGATCGAGTCTTGCGGGGAAAAGTGCGCAAACCTCTGCAGAGTGTACAGACTAATCATGGTTAGTCGTGTCCCCGGTTATGGACGTTTTGAGTATCTAGTACCTGGATTATTGTGTGAATCTCATATTGTTACTTAAATTAATTTGTTGGGTTTAATGATGCTACTTAATTGGGATTGAGTTGGGTGAACCTTCTCAATGTTTAGCAACCACCATGATAGTTAAATAAAATTTATTCCTTTGTTGTAGGGAAAAATTGGCTTTATGCAAAAACGTAACCATAGAGCTTTCCCCCAGCCATATATGCATGTAGTGATAGCATTACTCTATTCATTACTCTCTATGTGTTACATTGCCAGCATATTCCATGTGCTGACCCGTTTTCGGGCTGCAACGTTCATGTTGCAGACTTTTTAGACGACGAGTAAGGTGCCTTAGGTCGTGGTCTTATACTCAGTGATGTCGTTGGAGTTGATGGACTCACTTACCTTCCAAGCCTTCCGCTGTTATTGTTATTAGATGGCCTTAAGCCATATTTACTGTAATAAGTTCTCTTTTGAGACATTCGATGTAATAAGTGTGTGATTGCTACTCTGTTATAAATCCATCAAGTACTATGTGTGTCAGCATTACCGATCCAGGGATGACACTAATGCACAGAGATCAGACTATTTGAGGTCGGGTCGCTACAAGATGGTATCAGAGCACACGCTGACTGTAGGACATGACCACTAAGCTAAAGCCCTAGATCACTACTCTCTCTTCTCATTTTTGACTCCTCATCTTTTCTACTCTTTTAGGATGGCGGATGCAAGGAACAAATTCACGCAACCGGATGAAGATACACCCTTTGGACGCCACTTGAAGGAAGTTACTAGATACCTGAATAACGGAGTACCAAGCTTCACTGGTACCTACATCGCCACTTTACCAGAAGAGGAGCGTTGGATGATTCAAGTTCAAGTTCCAGGAAGGACATTCATGCCCGTCACTGAGCCCATAGAGTTTTCCTTTGATGCACCAACCTGGAGTCTAGGAAAGAGCATGGCAGCCCACATCATAATGGGACGCATTGGAGAAGTTTACCACATGGATCTCAAGGATACTGTCTACCAGATTTGTGGGTGCCGAGATCAACAATTGGAGATGATCAGCACCAGGAAGGATAGATCAATTGCGGCTTCCATCCAGGAGTTAAACCAGCACATTCGTCGCCAGGAGAACCAGATGTGCGCAGGCATGATAGATCTGAAGAAGGCTATGACCAAGATCATAGAACTGGAGGAAGAACATAAGTCTACACGCGATGGTTATGAGGAAGAAATGAAGACACTCGCGGAGAAGAATGAAGATCTGAAGAAGAAGCTAAAAGTGTTTATGGGATTTGCTGCGACTGGAGGAGAAGACGATGATTGCACTCGCCCGGAGAACTGGACGATAGTGATACGTCTCCAACATATCTACTTTTCCAAACACTTTTGCCCTTGTTTTGGACTCTAATTTGCATCATTTGAATGAAACTAACCCGGACTGACGCTGTTTTCAGCAAAACTGCCATGATGTTGTTTTATGTGTAGAAAACAAAAGTTCTCGGAATGTCCTAAAAATCCACGAAGGCACTTTTTGGAATTAATAAGAATTTCTGGGCGAAAGGAATACACGAGGGGGCCCACGGCCTGTCCACAAGACAGGGGGGCGCCCCCCTGTAGGGCGCGCCCCCCTATCTCGTGGGCCCCCTGGACCTCCACCGACCTCAACTCCAACTCCATATATTCCGTCTCGCGGAGAAAAAATCAGAGAGAAAGTTTCATTGCGTTTTACGACACGGTGCCGCCGCCAAGCCCCAATCTCTCTCGGGAGGGCTGGTCTGGAGTCCGTCCAGCGCTCCGGAGAGGGGGATTCGTCACCGTCATCATCATCAACCATCCTCCATCACCAATTTCATGATGCTCACTGCTGTGCATGAGTAATTCCATCGTAGGCTTGCTGGACGGTGATGGGTTGGATGAGATTTATCATGTAATCAAGTTAGTTTTGTTAGGGTTTGATCCCTAGTATCCACTATGTTCTGAGATTGATGTTGCTATGACTTTGCTATGCTTAATGCTTGTCACTAGGGCCCAAGTGCCATGATTTCAGATCCGAACCTATTATGTTTTCATGAATATATGTGTGTTCTTGATCCTATCTTGCAAGTCTATAGTCACCTATTATGTGTTATGATCTGACAACCCCGAAGTGACAATAATCGGGATACTTCTCGGTGATGACCGTAGTTTGAGGAGTTCATGTATTCACTATGTGTTAATGCTCTGGTCCGGTTCTCTATTAAAAGGAGGCCTTAATATCCCTTAGTTTCTGCTAGGACCCCGCTGCCATGGGAGGGTAGGACAAAAGATGTCATGCAAGTCCTTTTCCATAAGCACGTATGACTATTTACGGAATACATGCCTACATTACATTGATGAATTGGAGCTAGTTCTGTGTCACCCTATGTTATAACTATTGCATGAGGAATCGCATCCGGCATAATTATCCATCACTGATCCATTGCCTATGAGCTTTTCACATATTGTTCTTCGCTTATTTACTTTTCCGTTGCTACTGTTACAACTACTACAAAAACCCAAAAACTATTACCTTTACTTTTGCCACCGTTACCTTTATTACCATACTACTTTGCTACTAAATACTTTGCTGAAGATACTAAGTTATCCAGGTGTGGTTGAATTGACAACTCAACTGTTAATACTCAAGAATATTCTTTGGCTCCCCTTGTGTTGAATTAATAAATTTGGGTTGAATACTTTACCCTCGAAAGCTGTTGCGATCCCCTACACTTGTGGGTTATCAAGACTAATTTCTGGCGCCGTTGCCGGGGAGCATAGCTCTATTCTCTAAGTCACTTGAGATTTATATCTGTTGATCACTATGAAGAACTTGAAAGACGCTAAAACCAAGATCTATCCCTCAACTACGAGGGGAGGTAAGGAACTGCCATCTAGCTCTGCACTAGATTCTCCTTTTGTTATGAGTAAGCTTGCAACACCTAAACCTGCTACTGCTATGAATTCTGATATGTCGCATGTTATTGATGATGCCACTTCTGCTATGCATGATGAAACTACTTCTGTGCATGATACTACTTTGCCATTAGGTGAATTTCTTGATGAACAACTTGCTAGAGTTAGGGGGAATGAAAATATTGAAGATGCTATTATTGATGATAGTGATGATGAAAGTTCTCCCAATGATTATGTATTACCTGTTGTTCCTGATGGTTATGTTATGAATTAAGAAGCTGGTAGGGAAATCTTTGCTTGCAATGAAAGATATGATCTTAAGAAATTATTAGCTAAATGGAAGCAACAGTCTCTTAATGCTAGAATGAAACTTGACCCTGATTTTGCTACTTCACCTATCTGTGTTACTAATAAGGATTATGACTTCTCTATTGATCCTGAGATTATTACTCTAGTTGAATCTGATCCTTTTTATGGCCTTGAATCTGAAACTGTTGTGGCACATCTTACCAAGTTGAATGATATCGATACCCTGTATACTCATGATGAAATATCTCACTATTTTTATATCCTTAAGATATTTCCGTTCTCGTTAAAGGTGATGCTAAGACTTGGTATAATTCTCTTGCTCCTGGTTGTGTGCGTATTCCCCAGGATATGATTTATTACTTCTCTGCTAAATATTTCCCTACTCATAAGAAACAAGCTGCCTTGCAGGAAATATATAATTTTGTGCAAATCAAAGAAGAGAGTCTCCCACAAGCTTGGGGGAGGCTTCTCCGGTTACTTAATGCTTTGTCTGATCATCCTCTCAAGAAAAATGAAATACTTGATATCTTTTATAATGGACTAACCGATGCTTCCAAGGACTACTTGGATAGTTGTACTGGTTGTGTTTTCAGGGAAAGAACAGTCGACGAAGCTGAAATACTATTGAATAATATGTTGACTAATGAAAATAATTGGACTCTTCCTGAGCCAATTCCTGAAGCAATTCCTGAACCAATTGAGCCAACTCCTGAGCCTATTCCTAAACCCACTCCAATGAAGAGAGGTGTTTTATTTCTCAGTCCCGAAGATATGCAAGAGGCAAAGAAATCAATGAAAGAAAAATGTATTAAAGCTGAAGATGTTAAGAATTTACCACCTATTGAAGAAATACATGGTCTTAATATACCGCCTGTTGAAGAACCACATTGTCTTGATAACCCGACACAGGTAGTAAAGGTAAATTCTCTCTATAGATATGATAAAGTTGAAATCCCCTCTACTAAATTTCATAGCCCTTGCTTAGATGAATTTGATGACTTTATGGCTAGACAAGAAAGTTTTAATGCTTATGTTGGTAGAGAGTTAAAGAATAATGCTTTCGAGATAGGACACGTGAGCGATAATATGGCTAGAGTTAAAGGTGAACTCCAACTCATTAGCAAATATGCTTCTATGGTTGCTACTCAAGCTGAGCAAGTACTCAAAGCTCAAAATGATTTGCTTGAGGAATTAAATAATAAAAATGACTTTGATGTTAGAGTGGCTACTAGAACTGGTAGAATGACTCAAGAACCTTTGTATCCTGAAGGCCACCCTAAGAGAATCGAGCAAGATTCTCAGAGAAATAATTTAGAGGCACCTAGTTCTTCCAAAAAGAAGAAAAAGAAAGACGATGGGACTTTGCATGCTTCTAGTGAACCTACTGTAGACACACCTGAGAATCCCAATGATATTTCTATCTCTGATGCTGAAACACAATCAGGTGATGAATATGAACCTAGTGATAATGTTAATAATAATGTTCATGTTGATGCTCAACCTAGCAAATACAATGATGTAGAGATTGAACCTATTGTTGATTTTGATAACCCACAGTCAAAGAATCAACGTTATGATAAAAGAGATTTTGTTGCTAGGAAGCACGGTCGAGAAAGAGAACCATGGGTTCTGAAACCCATGCCCTTTCCTCCTAAACCATCCAAGTCAAAGGATGATGAGGATTTTGAGCGCCTTGCTAAAATTATTAGACCTATTTTCTTACGTATGCGCTTAACTGATATGCTCAAAGTAAATCCTTATGCTAAGTATATGAAGGATATCATTACAAACAAAAGAAAGATACCGGAAGCTGAAATTTCCACCATGCTTGCTAATTACACTTTTAAGGGTGGAATACCAAAGAAACTTGGAGATCCGGGTGTACCGACTATACCATGTTCCATTAAAAGAAATTATGTTAGAACTGCTTTATGTGATCTTGGAGCCGGTGTTAGTGTTCTGCCTCTCTCTTTATATCGTAAACTTGAATTGAATAAGTTGACACCTAATGAAATATCTTTGCAAATGGCTGATAAATCAATTGCTATACCTGTCGGTATTTGTGAGGATGTGCCTGTTGTAGTTGCAAATGTCACTATCTTAACGGACTTTGTTATTCTTGATATTCCCGAGGATGATAGTATGTCTATTATCCTTGGTAGACCTTTTTTGAATACTGCAGGGGCTGTTGTTGATTGCAACAAAAGGCAATGTCACTTTTCATATTAATGGTAATGAGCATACGGTACACTTTTCGAGGAAACAATCTCAAGTTCATAGTATCAACTCTATTGGAAAAGTTCCAACTATCATTATTGGAGGTTTTGAATTTCCTCTCCCTAGTGTCAATAAAAAGTATGATATTCTTATTGTTGGGGATTTTCATATCCCCGTTGAGGTAACTTAGTGTTATTCCAAATTTCTCCGGTTCCGTGTTATTCGGAATGAGTTTGTTAACAAGACTTGATCAACCTTGTTAGTGGATTCATTTTGATGATCATGAGATGGATGAACCTAGAAGGCACAACCTTCTGTACCCACTTTTTACTTTCTGTTATTTAAAATAATAAAGAAAAAAATAGTATTATCCGTCTGTTTTCTGAATTGTCTGTGCAATAAAAAATATCCCGAAAATAAAAGTGCTCCAAATTCCTTGCAAATTTAGTATGACTTTTTATGGAATATTTGAAGATTTTAGGCACTAAAAACACTGCAGGAGGGGCAAGCACCAGGCCACGAGAGTGGAGGGCACCCCCCTATAGGGTGCGCCCCCCTGTCTTGTGGGCCCCTGGTGGCCCCCCTACACTTATGCCAGCACCCACACACTTCATCTTCTACCCAGAAAAATCCCCATCCAGCTCAAGCACGAGTTCTAGCTCATTTTGCTGCGATTTTCGATCTCCTTGTTCAAAGCTCCATTCACAAAACTGCTTTGGGAGATTGTTGCTTGGTATGTGACACCTCCATTGGTCCAATTAGTTTTTGTTCTAGTTCTTTATTCTTTGCAAATTTTTGCTGCATAGGTGACCATGTTCTTGAGCTTGCATGTTAAATTTATGAGGTCCCAAGAAATTCTAATGCATGATATAGGCTCTAGGCACTTGTAGGAGTAGTTGCTACCAATCTTGTTTAGTTTTATTCACTTTTATTTTGAAGTTACTAAAATTTCAGAAAATGTTAAGGAAGTTTTTGAGGGGCTCTTATAGCCAAAGCTCTCAGGAAAAACAAGCCAAAGAGAAGGAAAAAGCCAAGTATAATCTTCCTCGCTTAGCGTAAGTACGATCATGTGAATGGCCATGTGAGGATTTATTGAAAGAAGCTGGAATTCATGAAGATTTTTATTCTTTGATCAAGACTGCAGGCCTTGCCGGTTTCATCAACGACCAGATCGATCAGTATCTCTTACTCACCAATACTTTCGTGCAAAACTTTTATTATTATCCTAAGAAGTCACCGCCTGCAGTATCATTTCATTTATATGATGAATTCAGAGAAATGTCTTTACGTGATTTTTGCGTGGTGTGTTTGATACCTTAAGAGGGAGAATTAGTGGAACCCCATCGTAAAGATGTGGATGGCTTTGTTAATACTATCGCTGTAGAGGAGCCAAAGAAGGGTTCAGAGGCAAAAGTCTCTAGCACACACTTTCCTGTTTTACGCTACTTTGCCATATTTGCTAGTAGATGCTTGATTGGTCATGGAAACAGTGGAAACTTAAGTGTTACTGATATTATGATTCTTCAACATGCCTTTATTGGAGACAATACTTTTAGTATGGGTGCCGTCGTTGCTAAAGGGCTAACCCTGAATCGTACAAAAGGCCCCATATTTGGAGGTATCTATGCTGCACATCTTGCTATACATTTTCAGATACCCATTAGGCACCATGAGGAAGAGGAGACAACATTGCCTCCTCACATTTTAGATTACAAGATCATGGTAGCACACAAGTTTATTGTTGACAACGAAGATAGGATTCTCTTGTATAAACTTAGATTCAATAAGAAACATTTTGAGATTATTATTTTGCATGCTCCTCTGTTGTTTGATTTGCTTGCAAAAAATTTCCTCGTCACACCGGAAGCGGTGAACAATCATCGAGCCCAAGCTTTTACTCTAGAACCTGAACCTAAGCCGGAACCTGAACTAGACCCTTATCTTGCATCATCTGTCCAGTGGGATCCAGAGATGACCAGCTAGTATTATCCTGATTACACCTCTCATTACACCGGGGAGAATAGCGGCGGTCCTTTGTACTAGACCAACTTAGGCCAAAAGCCTAAGCTTGGGGGAGTACGTATTTCTCACCGACTTTATATTCATGTTCACACACTAGTCGTCGGTGCTCATACTCTTTCATTGTATTATCCATGTTAGTTTAAGTTCCTTTTTCTAGTTTTCTTCTTGTGTGTTTGATAAACCTTAAGAAAACCAAAAAAAATTAGTTAGTTTAATTTCCATGCTTGTAGTAGAAATCAAATTGAAAACCCAAAAAGATTTCTAGTTCTTCTTCTTACTTGTTGGGAGCTTTCCCGTGTAAATAGTTTTATTTTCTTTTCTTTCCTTTGGGGGTCGAGAAGACCATATTGAAAATGTTTAGTGGCTCTCATATGCATGGTTGTTTATTTAACTTAGAGCCCATATTACTTGTCTTCTCTTTTGAGTTGAATGCTTGCAGATTCCAGTTTAGTCCAATGCACGTGCACTCTTATTATTATACACATCGTTCGGTCGTGCAACTGAAAGGCAATAATGACGATATATGATCGACTTATTGGGATGAGAAAAGCTGGTATGAACTCGACCTCTCTTGTTTTTGTAAATATGATGAGTTCATCGTTTCTGAGTCAGCTTATTATGAAGTAAACATATTTGCAATGACATTTAGAGATTATAGTTGCTTGTGCCATGCTTGATTAGCTTTGAGTTATAATGGCTTACCTTGCGTGCCAACAAGCTATTAGAATGATTATGATGTGGTATGATGGGATGGTATCCTCCTTGGAATGAATTGAGTGACTCGACTTGGCACATGTTCATGCATGTAGTTGAAACAAATCAACATAGCCTTCATGATATTTATGTTCATGGTAGATTATATCCTACTCATGCTTGTACTCGGTGTAAATTAATTTTAATGCATGTTCATGACTGTTGTCGCTCTCTTAGTTGGTCGCTTCCCAGTCTTTTGCTAGCCTTCACCTGTACTAAGCGGGAATACTGCTTGTGCATCCAAACTCCTTAAACCCCAAAGTTGTTCCATATGAGTCCACTATACCTTCCTATATGCGGTATTTACCTGCCGTTCCAAGTAAATTTGTATGTGCCAAACTCCAAACCTTTAAATGAAATTCTGTTTTGTATGCTCGAGCAGCTCATGTTACAACTAGGGCTGCCTATATCTTCCATGCTAGGTGGGTTATTCTCAAGAGGAGTGGACTCCGCTCCTCATTCACGAGAAATGGCCAGTAACCGGGATGCCCAGTCCCATGATCCAAAAAGATCGAAGCAAATCAAAATAATTAAACAAAACTCCCCCAGGGCTGTTATTAGTTGGAGGCACTCGTTGTTTCGAGCAAGCCATGGATTGATGCTTGTTGGTGGTTGGGAGAGTATAAACATTTACCATTCTGTTTGGGAACTGCCTATAATGCATGTAGTATGGAAGATACAGCCATCTCATAGTTGTTGCCTTGACAGCGAAAGTATGCCGCTCAAAATGTTATTCAATCTCTATTTTAAAATCGAGCTCTGGCACCTCTGCGAATCCCTGCTTCCCTCTATGAAGGGCCTATATATTTACTTTTATGTTGTGTCATCACCCTTCTTATTAAAAAGCACCCGCTGGAGAGCACACTGTCATTTGCATTCATTACTATTGGTTTATATTGGGTATGACTTGACTGGATCTCTTTTACCATGAATTACAATGTTTAGTCAGTCCTTGATCTTTAAAGGTGCTCTACATTTATGTTTTGCGGTCTGAGAAAGGGCTAGCGAGATACCATTTTGTTATATCATGTTATGATTGTTTTGAGAAAGTGTTGTCATCCGAGTTTTATTATTATGGCTCGCTAGCTGATTATGCTATTGATATGAGTAATTGTGAGACCTAAGTGTTATTGTGAGTATGGTTAGTTCATAATATTTGTTGAAACTTGAATGCTGGCTTTTCATGTTTACAACAACAAGAGCAAACAGAGTTTGTATAAGTTTTTATTTATCACTTTCAGTTTATCAACTGAATTGCTTGAGGACAAGCAAAGGTTTAAGCTTGGGTGAGTTGATACGTCTCCAACGTATCTACTTTTCCAAACACTTTTGCCCTTGTTTTGAACTCTAATTTGCATGATTTGAATGAAACTAACCCGGACTGACGCTGTTTTCAGCAGAACTGCCATGATGTTGTTTTATGTGTAGAAAACAAAAGTTCTCAGAATGTCCTGAAAATCCACGGAGGCACTTTTTGGAATTAATAAGAATTTCTGGGCGAAATAAATACACGAGGGGGCCCACGGCCTGTCCACGAGACAGGGGGGCGCCCCCCTTGTAGGGCGCGCCCCCTATCTTGTGGGCCCCCTGGACCTCCACCGACCTCAACTCCAACTCCATATATTCCGTCTCACGGAGAAAAAAATCATAGAGAAAGTTTCATCGCATTTTACGACATGGAGCCGCTGCCAAGCCCTAATCTCTCTTGGGAGGGCTGATCTGGAGTCCGTTCGGGGCTCCGGAGAGGGGGATTCGTCGCCGTCGTCATCATCAACCATCTTCCATCACCAATTTCATGATGCTCACCGCCGTGCGTGAGTAATTCCATCGTAGGCTTGCTGGACGGTGATGGGTTGGATGAGATTTATCATGTAATCAAGTTAGTTTTGTTAGGGTTTGATCCCTAGTATCCACTATGTTCTGAGATTAATGTTGCTATGACTTTGCTATGCTTAATGCTTGTCACTAGGGCCCGAGTGCCATGATTTCAGATCTGAACCTATTATGTTTTCATGAATATATGTGTGTTCTTGATCGTATCTTGCAAGTCTATAGTCACCTATTATGTGTTTTGATCCGACACCCCCGAAGTGACAATAATTGGGATACTTCTCGGTGATGACCATAGTTTGAGGAGTTCATGTATTCACTATGTGTTAATGCTTTGGTCCGGTTCTCTATTAAAAGGAGGCCTTAATATCCCTTAGTTTCCGCTAGGACCCCGCTTCCACGGGAGGGTAGGACAAAAGATGTCATGCAAGTTCTTTTCCATAAGCACGTATGACTATTTACGAAATACATGCCTACATTTCATTGATGAATTGGAGCTAGTTCTGTGTCACCGTATGTTATAACTACTGCATGAGGAATCGCATCCGGCATAATTATCCGTCACTGATCTATTGCCTACGAGCTTTTCACATATTGTTCTTCGCTTATTTACTTTTCCGTTGCTACTGTTACAACTACTACAAAAACCCAAAAACTATTACCTTTACTTTTGCCACCGTTACCTTTATTACCATACTACTTTGCTACTAAATACTTTGCTGCAGATACTAAGTTATCCAGGTGTGGTTGAATTGACAACTCAATTGCTAATACTCAAGAATATTCTTTGGATCCCCTTGTGTCGAATCAATAAATTTGGGTTGAATTCTTCATCCTCGAAAGCTGTTGCGATCCCCTACACTTGTGGGTTATTAGATAGCGATGATGAATTTGTTGATGAAGCTGGAGCAGATATCATGGAGTCTTCGACCGATCAGTTTTTCTAGTCGACCACCATAACAGTATTAGTATTCCCCCATGTATATAGTATAGTCCGAGCACTTTTGTAACGATAGTTAGACCGTTGTATGCCCTTGTTTGAATTGATTGAAGTGATATTGTTTGCTTTTGTCTCATGTGCATATGGGTAGTGTTTTTCTCTCTAGACCTCATTCTATTCTATATTCTCATCTTTTCTAAACCCTCAGATGCCTCCGAGACGTGACAATGGATTTGCTTTCCCCCCGGAGCTCACTCAGTTGATCCAGCAGCAGAATGCATTGATGCAGATACTAGTCCAGAATCAGAATAAGGGGAACAACAACAACAACAACAACCCACCACCACCACCACCTATCGATCACTTAGCCCGTTTCTTGAGCCTGAATCCGCCGGTGTTCTCTAGTAGCACCGTGCCGATAGTTGCAGATGATTGGCTCCGTAAGATGGGAAGGGAGTTGACCACTGCAGGATGCATAGATGCGGAGAAGGTGTGCTTTGCTGCACATCAGCTTGATGGACCCACATCATCATGGTGGGATAATTTTACAGCCACTTATCCTATCGACACTGTCACATGGGATCAGTTTCAGCAGGCTCTCCGTACTACTCATGTTTCAGCAGGAGCTATGGCCATGAAGAAGCGTGAGTTTCGCAACTTACGCCAAGGAGGACCTACTGTTGGCCAGTATGTGGATGACTTTAGTAAGCTAGCACGTTATGCCCCAGATGACGTTGCTACGGAAGCCGCTAACCAGGAGAAGTTTCTGGAAGGACTGAATGATGAGCTGAGCATGCAGTTGATGGTAGCAACCTTGAACAACTACCAGGAGTTGGTAGATCGAGCTCTCATGATTGAAGGGAAGCAGCAGCAGATTGACAGCCGCAAGAGGAAGTATGGACAAGGGAAGTACAATTCTGGAGCTCAGCAGAAGCCTCATTTTACCCCGAACTTAGGAGGACCTTTTTAGCATACCCATGGAGGAGGGAGTTCGCACAACCATAGTGGCCCCAAGAATGGTAATGGGAATGGAGTAAGCAACGGACAGAATCGTGCCAACCTATCAACACCAGCTAAGAGGGATCTAAGCCACATTACATGTTACAAATGCCAGAAGACTGGACATTATGCCACTGAATGTCCTAAAGCAAAGAATGGAAATGGCAATGGGAGCTCTGGGAAGAAGCCTAACCCTTTTAATAAGGGACAGGTGAACCACATTAGCGTGGAGGAGGTTGAAGCCCAGCCAGATGCAGTAATAGGTAAGTTTTGGTTAAGTCTTTTACTGCAATCGTTCTTTTTGATACTGGTGCATCGCATTCATACATATCAAGGGGATTTGTGGATAAGTATAAACTGCCAACCCAAGCCCTTAGGTCACCCATGTTAGTAACCTCGCCAGGAGCAGAGTATATGGCTAGTCTATGGTATGATCGGTTACCATTAAGGATTGGTAACTATGTGTTTCCCTCAGACCTAATAGTGTTGGAGTCGCAAGGACTGGATGTGATATTAGGCATGGATTGGTTATCTAAGTACGGAGGGAACATTGAATGCGCTAGTAAGTCGATTTTGCTTACCACCCCAGAAGGAAGAAGGATCAAGTATGTATCCCAGCATGTGCCAAAGAGGACTCAAGTAAATTCCTTAACAGGAGTGGTACAGGAGGAAGTACCCGTGGTGAAGGATTTTCCTGATGTATTTCCAGAAGAGTTGCCAGGCATGCCACCAGATAGAGACATTGAGTTTTTGATTGAGGTTTTGCCAGGCACATGGCCGATATCTAAGAGACCGTACAGGATGCTCGCAAAAGATTTGGAGGAAATTAAGAAGCAGATAAAGGAGCTACTGGATAAAGTCTATATTCGCCCAAGTTCTTCACCTTGGGGATCGCGAGTGCTTCTAGTGGAGAAGAAGGACGGATCATTAAGGATGCTTGTTGAGTATCGAGGATTGAATGAAGTGACAATCAAGAACAAGTACCCGCTGCCGATGATCAATGACTTGTTTGACCAATTGCAAGGAGCTAAGGTATTCTCCAAGATCGATTTGCGATCAGGATACCACCAGTTGAATATTCGAGAGCAGGATATACCTAAGACGGCTTTTACCACCAGGTATGGGCTGTATGAGTATACCATTATGTCATTTGGTCTGACTAACGCATCTGCCTATTTCATGAACATGATGAACAAGGAGTTTATGGAGTTTCTGGACAAGTTCGTCATAGTGTTCATTTGATGATATTCTGGTCTACTCGAAGAATGAAGAGGAGCATAAGGAGCATTTGCGTTTGGTACTTGGGAAGCTCAGAGAACATCAGCTATATGCCAAGTTCAACAAGTGTGAATTTTGGTTGATGGAAGTTGGATTCCTCGGACATGTTATATCCGGAGAAGGAATAGCAGTAGACCCCACCAAAGTTGTCACTATGACAAATTGGGAGGCACCCACGTCAGTTGGAGAGATCCGGAGTTTTCTTGGACTTGCAGGATACTATCGAAGGTTCATTGAGAATTTCTCGAAGATTGCGAATCCCATGACGGAGTTGTTGAAGAAGGACACCAAGTTCAAATGGACTGAGGAATGTGAGGCCAGTTTTCAGGAGTTGAAGAAACGTTTGGTTACATCATCGGTGTTGATTCTTCTAGATTAGCGCAAGGATTATGAAGTATATTGCGACGCTTCACGTCGAGGACTTGGAGCAGTGCTTATGCAGGAGGGAAGAGTTGTTTCGTATGCCTCACGACAGCTTAAGCCCCATGAGTTAAATGATGCTACACATGATTTGGAGTTTGCAGCCATAGTGCATGCATTGAAGACATGGAGACATTTTCTCATCGGAAACCATTGTGAGATGTACACGGATCATAAGAGTTTGAAGTACATCTTCACACAAAAGGAGTTGAATCTCAGGCAAAGGAGATGGTTGGAGCTCATCAAGGATTATGATCACCCTGGAAAGGCTAACGTAGTAGCCGATGCATTGAGCCACAAGAGCCATGTCAACACACTCTTGACCGGAGAATTACCGAAGGAGTTAGCTGAGGATCTTCACGAGCTATGTTTGGAGATAGTTCCGAGAGGCTATGTTGCAGCATTGGAAATTTAGTCTACTTTGATGGATAAGATCAGAGAAGCTCAGAAGACCGACAAGGAGATTGCCAAGATAAAGGAGAAGATGAGCAAAGGAAAAGCTAAAGGTTTTCGTGAGGATGAGCATGATACCTTATGGTTTGAAGAACTACTAGAAAAACCGCTACTAATGGCGCACCTAATTTGGTCATTAATGGCGCATCACTGGTGCGCCATTACTAGCACGCCATTAGTAATTTTTACTAATGGCGCACCAGTGGTGCGCCATTAGTATCTGGTATAGTAATGGCGCACCACTGGTGCGCCATTAGTATAGGCCACGGTGCGCCATTAGTATGCCTCCCAGGGGCCATGTATACCCAGGTGCTTTGGCATACTAATGGCGCACGACCACGAGATGCGCCATTAGTAACCGCGGCATACTAATGGCGCACTGTCCAGTGATGCGCCATTAGTATGCTTTGTCATACTAATGGTGCACTGTCATGTGATGCGCCATTAGTATGAATATTAGGTTTTTTTTATTTTTTATTTTCTGTTTTTTGCACAGGTTACAAAATGTATAATTTGACAAAATATAGACAGCACACATCAACAACAGATTCATCAAATACAATAGAAGATTAGTCTTTGAATACAATTCATCATATTAGTCTCCGAATACAATTCATCATATTAGTCTCCGAATTGAAAAGACCGAACAAAGATAGAACATTATATTACAAGTCTCGAGACCGCGAGTAGCGAGTTTGTCTTCACATTACAAGTCGATATCGATCATCTAAACTACCATCACATAGAAGAGAGCTGCGGTCATCACAATGAGCATCATCACGATGAAACTCGTCTTCATCCGGTTCCTCCAACGCTCCCTCCCCTCTCCCGCTAGATAGCGGGCGTATCTAGATTCGGCCTCGGCCCTAGTGGTGTACCCTTTGTAACTGTTACCGCTGAATCGGTGAACCTGTCTCCGACACTCCTCCCAGTCATCGTAGACTCCGGGAACCTTACCCTTGTACACGACATACGTCGGCATCGCTATGCACTAGCCAAACGAAATGTTAGTACCAATTCACAGACAATACATAAGCTATATATAAGTATGCAACAGAACAATCGGAAGAGAAAAGCAAGACATTAATAGCATCAATTACATCTAAGTTGAACGACTCTTGAAACCAAAGAGACATACTACAAGTTCATTAAAGTTTAATTACAACATGAGCCAATCGATGTTTCAGAACTAGACACAGCATCACTGCTTTCGACTCGACTCAAGGGACCGGAGCGTGGATGAAGCCGCGGTCTATCGTGGGAGTCATGAAATAACGGTCATTGTCAGCCTGCATTTGTAGCATTGTGTCGATGTCACTGTTGGACGGTTGATTGTTGAGGTAGAACTGCCCCGAGGTACGAAGGACATCTTGATGGATGATTTCCGCAAACTCCGACTGGATGCGAAAGAATTCTTGTCAGAGGTCCGTGTCCTGGATTGCCGACACGCTCTTTGCCCAATCTTTGAGTTTACTCGGTAGCAGAAGTTGATGATGGTCCCGTACGATCGCCCGCATGTGATGGATGGCGTAGTAGGCACCCTTCTGACCGCCAGGCGGCTGCTTGACGCAGCAGAACGTCGTATTGTGGGAGAACACGTGCTTGTCGTACTTACGAATAGGCCTGGTGAAGGTGCCTCCAGATTTGGCGTAGCCGGGGAGAACATCATCAAGAACCTTCTTGACATTTGTGTAGTCTACGTTCGACTGACGGTCCGGGTCGAAATACGTGGCCATGGAATATTTGGGGCTTAGGAGGATGAGCGTGCAACGTGTGTCACTGCAGAAAACACGGAATGTTAAAAGAAAAACAATCGAAATGTAAGAATTCATATGTTACGGGCCGGTTGAGGGGAGGACTTACTCGGGAAAGTAAGGCACGAGGAAGTTATCCTTATCTTGGTTTGCCAGAATGACGCCTTCGAGGTAAGAACTCGCGACTTGCCGGTCCCCAGCGCTGCCCAAGATCTTGGCACGCATATAGAAGGGGTCGACTATCACAATGTCCGGGGTCTTGTCGCGAATGATCCGCATCTCCATACTCAGTGAAAATAGCCGAACGAAGGTGTAGTGCAGTGGATGAAGGTTCAACATAGCGTGGATGTCATCAAAACGCAGGACGATCGTACGCCCGATGGAGTTATCCACAAAGCCCTTGCCCTCTGGCACCTTGGCCGCGAAAACCGGGTATGCCACATCCTTCTCTCTGAGACGCCGCTTCTCCAAAGAAAGAACACTGTCATGCAGACTCCGCATAGCACCGGTTGCAGCATTGAGCATATTTGTCGGTAGCATCGCCCTACCTGCCACATGCACCCTCCTCGAGATATCCTGCGGTGAAGTTGGCCCGTCCTGAGCACGGATCGTACTCGGTGCCGGCTGGCTCGCACCCTTCTTAGTCTTTCTTTTGCGTGCCTTCTTCTTCTCCTGTAATGGGACCGAGTTCTGCTCACAGACCGCCTTCTTGAGTGTGTTGGGGCTGATAATATTTCGCACCTCGCCTATCTGAGGCTCGGTGAAGTCGGCAGCTGGAGGCGTCTCCTGAGAGCTGAACGCCAGACGGCGCCTGTTGCAACTTGGCTTCTCCGCGGTACCAGCTAGATCGCACAAGTCTTTTGTTGGGTTTGGTTCTTGAGAAGGAGGCCCCATGAAGTCGCCATCGTACCCATGATCGGCAAAGTACTTATCGACGTTGCCAAATGTATCATCGTCGACGTCGTCGTCGTTCTGATCCTGTGCCATATGCATGTTTGGATCCAGTGGCATAGGGATGTCCGGCACCGTTGCTGCGGTCTTGCCATGGGGCTGACTTGGCGCTGGCACGACTGGCGGTGTTGTCTTTGGGGTGGTGTCCCCCGCCCCCAAGCGAATCTGGCTCTTCGGCCAAAGCAGGGGCCAGCTCAGGCAGGCGCTGAGGGTCATCACGTCATCATCGTCGGCCCCAACGGGTCGAATCAGAGGTAACAAGTCGTCACAGCCTGGCAGCACCCGAACCAGTTGAACCCTAAACAAGTTGGGTGGCATCTGGGTACCGTGGAACAAGGGGTTGCCCGGTTGAACGATTTTGCCCTTGGCGACATCGACCAACTCGTTGTTCACGAAGTGGAGGAGAGTGCACGGAACGTCGGCGGCGCCCTGCGAAAACATGTAGGGCGTCAGGGATGCCCAGTCAAAGGCAAGGAGATGAAGTCCTCGGCCGAGAGAGGCTTAATTAGTTACCATGATGATGGCCTCGAGCTCGGCTAATGTCGACGCACCGCCAACAGCGGGCGTGCAGTTAACGGAGGTGCTGCTTGCTGCAGAGGTGCCGGCCGGCGTACACCCGGGTGCATTAAGCTCCCGTGCCGGCGTCGGAGACACCAATGTCGCCTCCGCCGGAGGCACCAATGGCCCCGCCATCGCATTATGCGAGTTGCTGGCCGTGAAGCTAGGAATCGGGGGCGGCCCCTGTTGGCCGCCCGCAATCCACGCACTCAACCCCGAGATCACGGTAGGCACAATGGCGGTGATCGTCGCTCTGAGTCGTTGTTCCACTTGCTCTTGGACAATCTCCGGAATCTGCGCCACCTGTGCCTTGAGTTCTTGAACCTCTCGCGCCTGGCTTTCCGAGCTGGTCTTTTTCTCCTTCCGCACACCAGCGGTATAGTATGACCCCCATTTTGTCGACAAGCCTTTGCCGGCCACACGACCAGCTGACGTCGGCTTACTGAGCTTATCCTTGTTCTTCATTACATTCAACCCCCTATTTAGAGTGGTGTCCCAAGGGTTGCTCTTAGTCGACCCCGCGCTACTGCTTTCAGTCGCCTGCGGAAGGAATGTGAACCATTTAGAAATTTGGCTTCATTAATTAGAATGCAACCATATGGAGCTAATTACGCGGCGGTGTATTCCTTACCAGAACAAGCTCAAGCTGCCTGGTCTTCGGATTCGTGGTAAGCTCCTTTGTTTTCGGGTCCTTCTTGTACCGGGCCCTGACAAAGTTCCTGGTCTGCTTGTCACCGTATTTATCGAAGAGGGGCGGTAGGCCTTGCTCAGCACGGTCCGCCTCCTCCTTGTCCCATATAGGCTCCGCCACTCTGTAACCGCCGGGACCGAGTGTGTGTTCCCCTATGTTCAGCTCCCGCATTTGTTTCCCCCACTCACTTGATTGGGATCTTGCGGTGCTCGAGCAATTGATCTTGAAGTCGTTGTAGTCATCTTCGGTGATCGAAGGATTTTTCTCCTTGATCTTCTGATAACTCTCACCTTTCTCGATCATTCTCTTCACATTGCTTTTCCAAGTAGACAGGGCCTTGCTCATCTTCGTGAGGTCAGCATTGTTCACTTTATTCCCTTTGAGGCTTGTGTTTGCAAATTCAGCGGGGAACTTGTATCGTTCGTGCAGCTTCGTGAAGAGGAGGTTGCGCAAATTCCCTCGGTCAGGATGCCTCAGGTTCTCGGTGTTGATCGAGACGGTGCTCCGGACAATGCACCCGAGCTGAAGCGAGTACCCCTTGACTATTCGTTCGGGCGCCGTTGGATTCCCGTTGGAGTCCACTTCAGTAACTTCCTCCTTGAGGGTGCGGAGCACGATCGGGCGCCGGTCCTTCCGTTGCCTCTTCGGTTGGCTGCCATCTGTGCATGCGCCGCCATCATCAGTGGTGGCATCCTCGGCGGCACCATCAGTGGTGGCATCAGTGTGGTCATCCTCGGCGGCACCATCCGTGGTCTCAGGATCGGTGGGGAAGGCGGCGGCCTCATACAAGTGAGGTTGTTCCTCCATCTCCTGGGACAGCTCCCAGAATGCCTTGCCGCCCGAACCCCCGACCTCATCGTTGTGGGCCATGTTTCTCTCTAAATAGAAACAAAGTTTGGTCAAAAAGTTGGTTATTGTCAAGGAACAAGATCATGGTCTCATCATTTAGGGTTTGTCGACACCGAGGCATTCTAAAATCTAAGCTTTTATCATTGAGGGTTTTTCGACGCCGAGGCACCCTAAAAGCCTAAGCTTTCATCATTTCGGTTTTTATCGACACCGAGGCACCCTAAAAGCCATGCATTAGTGACAAGTACGCCGGGGCACTTGATCCTACTTAATTAACTACTACGATACCCCGGCCCATGCAGTAGTCACAAGTACCCCATATGTCCTATTTTTAGCAAAGTCATGCTAAAATTCACGGAAAATTTCAGCATGACCTTTGCTGAAAATAGGACATATGGAGTACCCGAATTTGCCGGAACGGAAGTTAATCGACATTCTGGCAAACTCAAGGGTCTCTCGGGGTACCTGCAAAATCATTATCCCAGGTGGACATGGATGCAATGTCACATGTCACATGGATCCCACACCCACAGGAGCTGGTGAAGCTTCATGTGTATTTCACGAAAATCAGCCTGACTAAAGAGCTTTATGTAGAAAAAAAATCACTCCACCAGCTCACACAGGATCATCCCTCTAAGCAATTACTCAAAATGGGCACTAGCAGCAAAATGAACATTTTACAATCTGAACTTTTTTTTGTAATCTATGTGCTCATTTAACTTTGATCCAAATAGTATCAAAGTTCTTAGAAACAAGCAGCTCTGCTAACAAAGAACAGTAAAAATGGGGCTTGCCTTAAGATGGGAAGTAAAGTTGCAAAAACTATCACAAAGAACAGTAAAAATGGAACATAGCTCAGCATTTGTATTGATAGGAACAAACATAAAATCAAACCATGGGCATCTACTAGGTAGACCAACATAAAATTTTGACTGGAGTTACATAAGGGGAAATTGATGTGATGAATGGCAGTTTGGGAGCTGAGCTGATCATGTACATCCATGTATTCTAATTCTACAGTAAGATGGCATTGCTGTTGGTACCATGGTTACTTTTACAGAGCCTGCAAATTTCCACAACAACTGAGAGACATAACAAAGCTTTCAGTCTCTAGTTCTACAGGACCTGCATTTTCCCCACATTAGAAATTAACAGACCGCCTACCTACTGTTTGGTAGTATGACTGACGGCAGATATCAGTGACCAAATCAACACAAGCTTAAACTCACTCTCCCCTACTCGTTTTTTTAGGCAGTCATCGAATCCGCAAGATATACATACATACAATGCCTGGAACTGCACAAAGGTGAGATTGTAAGACGTATCTGAGAAGTTGCTTTTCAAAATTTTCATACAGAATCATATTAACCTACATAACTAAGTAGGATGAACCGGGTCAATCGTTTCTGGACAGTGTCTCTGTATGGAGGAACTACATTGCATACCCCTTATGAAGAAGAGATCATAAATCATACTTCACTTCCTAATAACTAATGCATGCACTGCACTGACTGGATGATGAGCCTACTAGAGTAGACAACATATAGTTCATAACAGAGTGCACTGTGTTATGCTATGAAAACATATTCAGTTATGCTATCCCTCAAGTTATGCTATGAAAACATATTCAGTTTTTGAGACACCAACAATTAAGAACCTACAGACAAGTATTAAGAGAGCAGCTACACTAGGATTAAAGAAATTGACTCCTAACTACTACCCAGTTCAGCGTTGAGACTCCACCAATTAAGGTCCTACATAGTAATAGACCATCTAAAATAGCATGTCACTACTACAGACTAGATTGGAAACTGGGTCCTAGCAGCTACATATTCAGTTTGCAACATAACCAATCAAGACCCTACAAGGTGCCACTTGTTCATCCTACCAAGAACAGCAGCATCCAGAAAAGCCCCATGTTTCATGCACTCTGCTTCTACACAAATGTGCTCTGCTCCTAGCTAGTTTCAGTTCAGATCTGATTACTCTTTGCTCTTATCCTGGTTTAGATCTTGTGGTAATTAAATAAATGTCCGTATATGCAATTGCAGACCAAAACAAAACTACAATTAACAGCCCCTGTTTTATTGCAAGTAAATTTGCTATCTTATACTCCCTCCTCTCTGGATTAGAGATCCTGCGTGTAAATCTAGGTTGTCTATTTTACCAACATAACAATACATATCACAAAAGTTATACTGTTAGTAGAAAGTACAATAAATCTTCAGTTAAAATGCTATCTGATCTAAAACCACGACACTTATTCTAGGTCGGAGGGAGTATATATTTCTTCAGTTATATTCTTATGGTATTTTTCCTTACTATCCATTTGTCAGTTTACTGCAACAAGATGAAGCCAGTTGCTATAAGTTCAGCAGCTTCATGATCTATCGTAGTTCACAAAAAAATTTGTTCAGACTACTTGGAGTTATAACAAATGCATGAAATTGTTGCTATCCCAGATCCATTCGGTTATTAGTACTGCACAAAGGCATCACCCATCTCCTGTGACAGGTAAATCCCTCATCCCAGATCCATTCCCCGTGCTAGAGTTCATACAGTACTACCAAAATAATCGCAGAACAAATGAAGACCAGAGACACGGGCATCACATTTGAGAGGAAGAAGCTCACCTGAGAGGATCCTCCCTCCCTCGATTCGGGCCGCCGCTGCTGCCTGTCTCCTTCGCGGACGGGATGAGCTGGGGTCGAGCGGACGGCAGCGCGGCGAGGAGAAGGCTGGGCGGGGCGACGGTGGCGTCGAGGGCGGCGGGGCGACGGTGGTGTCGGGGCGGGACGACGGTGGCGTCGGGAGAGGAGATCGGGGAAGGGGATCGCGGGCGAGGGCGAGGGAGAGAGAGGGGATCGCGGTACGAAGTAGGGGCGCACAATACTAATGGCGCACCACCCCTCGGTGCGCCATAAGTACATACATGCTAATGGCGCATCTCACCCTGGTGCGCCATTAGTATTTTTTTTTCTGCTCGAGCCAACAGTTATCTACCACCTGACCTGATACATTTCAAGTCTTCTCTACTAGCTCGACTGGTCAGCAGCTAGTTCTCACACCAAGAGGTCCTGCGTTCGATTCCCAGGCTCCACAATTTTTTTTATGCATTTAAAATGCTGTTTGATACTTATTTGTGTTTAAATATGTTCAAACTTGTTTAAATCATAACAGTAATATTTTTTTATAAGACAGTAATAATTTTTTTAAAAATATCATCAAACAGTAATGCCGGTGG
>NC_041393.1:484780092-484806701 GCF_002162155.2 Triticum dicoccoides
GCGGGGGCTCGGCGGCGGCGGTTGAGTAGGGGAGGGGTGCGGGGGTCGGCGGCGGCGGTTGAGTAGGGGAATCGAGAGGGTGCGGGCGGTCGGCGGTGGCGGCCGGTGGACCGGATCTGGCGAGGTGGGATAGCGATCGAGATGGAGGGGGATCGAGATCGAGTGTCCATGAAATTAAAAAATATTCATGATAGTTCAAAAAGTGCCCATGAAATACAATCGAGAAATGAAGTCTACGATTTAAATACAATCGATCTTAGCTAGCTATCTGTTCACAATCTTCTTGCCCTTCTTTTTCGCAAATGGAGTTCTTCTATGGAACGGACGTCCTTTAGGTAGGGTGCTCCTGCTTCTTCTTGTGGTGTATGCTGCTACTTCATCATCGTCGTCATGTTCGATCCTCGGGTCGCCGTACTTGTCGAAGTCTTGCTCATTGGCTACTCCATCCATTCCGATGATCTTCCTTTTGCCTCTCCTCACGACAACACGACTGGGCTTTGGCGGGTCGGTAATGAAGAAGCATTGGTCCACTTGGGAAGCCAGTACCCATGGCTCATTTTTCACAGTGACGTTTGCGCCCGCGGTCTTGGATTTGGCTTCGGGTATAACCATGGTGGTGAAATACCAGTCTTCTTTTATGACGTTCTTGGCCCATCTGACACGGAACATCGGGACCTTCTCTCCAGCGTAGCTCAGCTCCCAGATCTCCTCGATCCTTCCGTAGTATCTGTCCTTGTCGTTACTGGTGTAGGATTCCATCGTTACCCTGGAGTTCTGATAACCATCGCTCTTCATGTCCTTGGCCTCGGTGTAGAATGTGTAGCCGTTGATATCGTACGCCTCATAGGTCATCAGGTTGTGCTCGGCGCCCTGTGACAAGGCGAATATGAGTTGTTCTTCCGCGGAAGAATCCTCATGTAAAGGGTACGACAGAAGCTTCTGCTTGAACCAACGCGTGAAACATGAGTTGTGCTCTTTGAGTATATCTCCGTCCGTCCTCTGTTGGCCTCGGTCATTGTACGGCTTCTTAATAAAGGTTTTGTGCTCTACCACCCAAGGATCGACCACGTCTATGTGTTGTAGCGCGACTAGGTTTGCTCTTTCAAAGTCGGCGAGTCGACCCTCGAAGTCGACATGCATTTCGCGGCGACCCTCACGGTGACCCCATCCAGCGAGCCTGCCGAGGTGCCTGTTGACGGGCAGACCAACGGGGTTCTCGATGCCTAGATAATTCGTGCAGTAGGAGATGCAGTCTTCGGTCAGAAATCCCCTGGCTATGCTTCCCTCTGGACGTGACATGTTGCGAACGTATCCTTTGATGACACCATTCATCCTTTCGAACGGCATCATGCTGTGCAGGAACGTCGGCCCGAGTTGGATGATATCCTCCACTATATGGACCAGCAGATGCACCATAACGTCGAAGAATGCGGGCGGGAAGTACATCTCGAGCTCGCATAGTATCACCACGATCTCTTCCTGTAGCCTTCTGAGTTGCCTCACGCCAATCGACTTCCGAGAGATGACGTCGAAGAAGTTGCATAGGCCAAATAGCGTTTCACGGACGTGCGCATCCATGATCCCACGGATTGCAATTGGAAGTATCTGCGTCATCAGCACGTGACAGTGCACGTGACAGTCGTGAGACTTCATCAGCTGAACTTCTGCTTCGCTGGGTCTAGGTATCTGCTTATCTTCCCCGCGTAACCGTAAGGAAGTTTTACTCCTAGGAGGCAGGTGAAAAACTGCTCGATCTCCTCCTAACTTAGAGTGAAGCACGCGGGAGGGTAGTCATTTCCGGTCTTCTTGGCCTTTTTGCCTTTGCGACGACTTTCTGTGTCCTGCTTCACCTCATCATCATCATAATCATATATAGCGTGAAGCTCCTGCCTGATGCCCATTGATTTCAAGTCTGCCCTTGCTTTCGGCGCATCTTTGGTCCTCTCTGGCATGTTGAGGAGGGTACCAAGCAGACTCTCGCACACGTTCTTCGTGATATGCATGACATCAAGGCTGTGAGGCACACGGTGGATCTTCCAGTACGGCAAGTCCCAGAAAACAGACCTCGTTTTCCATACCTTCAGCAGCGGCTCTGGCGCCTTTTGCTTCTTTGCCGGCAGTGGGCAGTCTTTCCAATTTTTCAACAGCTTGTCTATTTCCTCGGCGCTCCTCGTACACGGGCGTTTTCGGGGTTTGGTTTCACCATCGAACAGATCCTTGCGTTTCCTCCACGGGTCATCGTCGCGAAGCCACCTTCGATGTCCCATGAACACAGTTTTCGAAGACCCGGGATCTCTATCTAGCTGGCGATACGTTGTGTCATCCATGCACCTTACGCATCCAGAAAATCCGTGGACTACCTGCCCCGCAAGATATCCGTAACCGAGATAGTCGTGCACCGTCGTGAGCAGTGCGGCTCTCATAAGGAAATATTCTTTCTCTGCGGCGTCCCACGTATTGGCTGGCGTTTTCCACAGCGTGTCAATCTCCTCTTTCAGCAGCCCCAGATACAGATTGATGTCGTTCCCTGGTTGTTTCGGCCCTTCAATTAGCATACTCATGTGAATGTACTTCCTCTTCATGCACAACCAGGGGGGAAGGTTGTACATCCACACAAACACAGGCCAGGTGCTATGTGTGCTTCTCTGGCTGCCAAACGGATTGACTCCATCGGTGTCGCGCCCAGCACGATGTTCCTTCTATCGTTCCCAAATTCTGGGTATTCGAAGTTCAACGCTTGCCACAGGCTCGCATCCTTAGGGTGACTCAACATCTTGTCTTTTTTATCTATCTCCGGATCATTTGCGTCATCTTCTCGCTTCTTCTCCTCCCTATCCGCGTGCCAACGCAGGAGCTTTGCTACCTTAGGGTCCGCGAAATACCGCTGCAGACGAGGAGTGATCGGAAAGTACCAACCACTTTTCGAGGAGCTTTCTTCCTCTTCTTGTATCGAGTGACACCGCACACCGGACATATGGTAGACTCCGCGTGCTCGTCCCGATAAATGATGCAATTGTTCATGCACACATGGTATTTCACGTGCGGTAAATCCAGAGGACACACGATTTTCTTCGCCTCCTCCAAACTGGTCGGGCACTTGTTCCCCTTGGGAAGACGTTCGTGCCAGAATGACATGTTCTCGTCGAAGCATGCGTCGGTCATTTTGTGTTTTACCTTCATCTCCAGAGCCATGAGCGTTACTTTCAGGCGGGTATCCTCGGGCCTGCATCCTTCATACAATGGAGTAACCGCGTCTAACTCAAGTTGATCCATCTTGGCTTTCTCTCGGGCGGCAGCTCTTGCGTTATCCGTCTGCTTGAGAAGCAGCTCTTGAATATGAGGGTCCTGCACCCAGCCCATCGATGGTCCAGCTTCGTCTGCTCCGCCAACATCATCATCATGTCCTGCATCTTCTTCTACATGATGACTGTGTACAGCATCACCGTCGTGATCATCTCCTGGGGATTCTTCGTCTTCTCGCCCGCCCGAGCCGCGGTGGTTGTCTTGCTGCCCTTCCTCATTTCTTGCCCGGCCCCCATGGACGACTTCGTAGTCATCTTCATCACCTTGCCACCGATAGCCATCCATGAAACCACGCAAGAGCAGGTGGTCCCGCACCTGCCCGGAATTCGGGTCCGCAATAAGGCTATTTAGCTTGCATCTTCGACACGGACATCTTATCTCCGTCTCGTTCTTTTGAAGCATCTCGGCCTTCGCGGAACTCAAAAACCTATTCACGATGCCTTCGGTCATCGTGCAGACCATGGTCGCCTGCGGAGTAGAGCAAAACGATATTTTAGAACCAAGAAAAAATTTCACATGACTTTCCCTAAAAATAGGACCAAAAAGAATGCTTAATGCCAAAATTCTCGCCGAAACGGAAATGAATCAACATTCCGGCAAAATATTGGCAACTATCGCATTTCAAATATCGGCACACCTCCAAACACAAACACATATGCAAAACCACAAACATATGCAACACCACGAACATACATAGATCTAGCTAGGCCATAAAAAGTGCATGTGCACATTGTTGTAGGGAGAACAACATAAATATAGCTTCCGCCCTTACTTACCTAGCAAAACAAGGTAACTTAACCACTTAATTTGAATGAATTTATGGTGGAAATTCGGTGAAAAAGAGGAGGCACCCGAGACAAGGAGGAGGCGGTGGAGAGAATGAAGTGGGAAGAAAGTGAGTGTGGGAGAGAAATATCTTGTTGCTGCCCACTTACTAATGGCGCACCAACCACAAATGCGCCATTAGTAATCCAGGTTACTAATGGCGCACCCCCTAGTGGTGCGCCATTAGTAGTTTTGCAAAAAAAAAAGAACATACTAATGGCGCACTAGACCACGGTGCGCCATTACTAGTTTAAACTAGTAATGGCGCACCGCGTGCGAGTGCGCCATTAGTAGTTTTGCAAAAAAAGGAATAAAAAAACAACATTAGTGGCGCACTCTCTGGCAGGTGCGCCATTACTAGTTACAACTAGTAATGGCAACTAGTAATGGCGCACTACCTGTGGATGCGCCATTAGTATGTTTGGACAAGCGCACTAGTTCAAAAAAAAATTTGATACTAATGGCGCACCGTGTACCAGGTGCGCCATTAGTAGTTTCAACTCTAATGGCGCATCAAAAGGTGGTGCGCCATTAGTATATACTAATGGCGCACCACTTGTCTGGTGCGCCATTAGTGTCAATCCCATCTATAGCCGTTTTTATAGTAGTGAAGACCGCGTTTATGTGCCTAATGACCTGGAGATCAGGAAGTTGATTCTGCAAGAGGCCCATGATTCGCCGTATTCGATTCACCCAGGAAATACCAAGATGTATCTGGATTTGAAGGACACTTTCTGGTGTACCGGAATGAAGAAGGATATTGCGGAGTATGTAGCAATATGTGATGTATGTCAGAGAGTGAAGGCAGAGCATCAGCAGCGAGCAGGATTGCTACAGCCATTGCCGATACCTGAATGGAAGTGGGATAAACTAGGCATGGATTTTATCACGGGATTGCCCATGACTCGTTCAGGCTATGACTCAATATGGGTTATAGTCGATCGTTTGATGAAGGTAGCTCATTTCATCCCAATGAAGACCACTTACACCAGTGCTAAGTTGGCGAAGATATACATGACCAGGATTGTATGTTTGCATGGAGTTCCGAGGAGCATTGTATCAGATAGAGGAACTCAGTTTACCTCAAAGTTTTGGAATCAAATGCACGAAAGTTTGGGTACCAGGCTAGAGTTCAGTACAGCCTTTCATCCACAGACAGATGGACAAACCGAGAGAGTCAATCAGATTCTGGAGGACATGCTGAGAGCTTATGCGCTAGATTATGGATCTAGTTGGGATGACAATTTTCCATATGTAGAGTTCTCTTACAACAACAGTTATCAATCCAGCTTGAAGATGGCCCCTTTCGAAGCTTTTTACGGGAGGAGGTGCAGGACACCGTTGTTGTGGGATGAAGTTGGAGACCGCTAGTTGTTTGGACCAGATTTGTTCAAAGAGTCTGAACAGAAGGTGAAGTTGATTCGCGATAGGTTCAAGGTAGCCCAGTTCAGGTAGAAGAGCTATGCAGATTCTAAACGCAAGGAGACAGTTTACGAAGTCGGAGATAGAGTTTATCTTCGTGTATCTCCACTTTGAGGAGTTAAACGTTTTGGAGTTAAGGGAAAGTTAGCGCCACATTTTGTAGGACCATACAAAGTTTTGGAGCGTATGGGAGAAGTTGCTTACAAGTTGGAATTGCCCGAAGGATTGTCGGGAGTTCATGATGTGTTCCACGTTTCCCAGTTGAAGAAGTGCCATGCAGAGATGATTGATATACCGCTGAGAGATACAATGCCGCTGGAAGCGATTCAGCTGGATAGTGATTTAACCTATTAGGAGAAACCAGTCAAGATTCTCGAGTTTACCAGCCGAGTCACACGCAACAAGGTTATCAAGTTTTGCTAAGTTCAGTAGAGCCACCATACCGAAGATGAAGCCACCTGGGAGCGAGAGGAAGATCTACTGAAGGACCACCCTCACCTATTTTCTATCCAACCCGGATCTCGAGGGTGAGATTCATCTTAAGGGGGGTAGGTTTGTAACATTCCAAGTTTTCAATTTGGAATGTTATACATTAGATCATCATTGCATATCATATTTTATTGCATTTTGCCTTGATCCTAGAAATTCTACGCAACTCAAGGACCCACGGGGAGAGTTGGGGATTTCGTTATTTTCATATTTGAGTTTTCTCAAATTTTGAAAATAGGATCATTTGATTTAATTATTTTATCTTCAAATATTTCTAATAAAAAAATAAGAGAGAGGGAATAAAATGACTTTCCCAAAATAAAGAAATATTGAGGATTTAATAAAAAAATTAAACAAGATTTTATTTCGGAGTTTATCGCTATTTTATTTGAATTTAGGAAAAATGCGCGTTTTTCAAAATTGCATTTAGGCCCCAAATAAATGTTCATCTTGTCCGTCTTAGTTTTAGAGGACGGGGAAAATTTATTTTAGGATTTTTGGAGTCCGTTTAGTTTTCTTTTATTTCTTTTTCTACACGTCGGAATATTAAAAAAAACGAAACCGACCTCGGGCTGTATTCGGCCAGGACTCCGTCCGGCCGGCCCCCTTTAAATAGTGTGCCCCCGAGCTGCCCCAGCCCAGCCCACCCCACCGCCCTAACCCTAGCCGCCACCGCCGCTGCCGCCGCTGCCCTAACCCTAGCCGCCGTCAGCCGTCGCCACCGCTAGCCGCCGCCGCCGTCGACGCCGCCGCCGCTAGCCGCCGCCGCCGCCGATCGCCACTGCCCTGCCGGAGCCCACCACCGCCGCCGCCCGTCGACCTGCCGGAGGTAGTCGCCGCCGCCGCCGCGGTTTTCGAGAGAAAACCGTCGTTTTTTAGGAACCCGGTTTATTTTTTATATAGATCGGTTTTATTTTTTCCGGTTTAGTTTATTTGGCGGACGTTCGTCCGTACGTTCGTTTAATGAACGGTTTTCTTAATTAACCGCAGACAGTGAACGTTCGTTCGTTAGCCTGTTCGTCCGTTTTTCTTTTTCTCGGATTTTCCGCGATTATTTCTTATCACGATTTTTGATCCGATTTTCGTTCTAGTATAACTTTTCGCTTGTTTATCAGAATCAGGCGATTCAAGCGCCTAGAGTTTCGTCTCGAAATCCTCTTTCCGTTTAACCAACTCAAACAAGTTTTTGCTACTGTAAAATTTGACTTAGGTCCAGAATAGTAAACAAAGCTTGTTTCTTTCGCCGTTTGATTTTCGTTGTTCGTTTGATTTGATTCTTTTTGCAAACCGGAGTTCTTAAGTTGAACTTTCTGGTTAGGTTTCTTATTTGAGTTTTATCTGTGCATTAGATGAGTGCTTATTGTATGCTTGTTTGTTTGCGATAGAGTACCCGGAGTGCGCCGCTTGCTATTACGAGTCTCTAGGTTTCACGGAACATCAGCAAGGCCAGTAACACTTTGATCATACCTTTTTACTGCCCAGTTTTATTGCATTAGATCAATCCTCAAACAATTGCATGGTTAGGATGTGATTAATATGTGGGTTTCGGGAAGTAGATGAGGTAGTACCTATTACCTGTTTTTATTATCAAACCTTTGTGAGTTACTTCTACGTTTGCTTATATTGCTATGCTATGCTAGTAGACGTGGATTGGGTGAGTGTATCCATGACAGATGTGAGATTGTTATTTAATGGTCTACTTAAGGTGGCAACTTAAATTCACATCTGGGTGGATTGAGGCACCTGGGGAAGCCAGTGTTGCCTGTATTTTTGGAAATCCCGGATTACCGTGAGATTCTCCTATGGACCGCCACCCAGGCTCAAAGGGATCATGAGATTATTCATGCTAGAAACTTCCATGTGCAGCCGCAAGCTACTATGGGCTCTAGCGTAGTTGAGTATGTTGTGTGACCTCTTTAAGTGGTAGACTAGCAGATGTAGGGGATGTAGGTTGGTACTGTCTACCCAGAGTAAAGAGTTAATACTTTTGAAAGACTGTGTCTCGGTCATCCGTTTCTCAAACATCATGTAGTGCGAGAAATCAAGCGGAGGAGATCGAGTCTTGCGGGGAAAAGTGCACAAACCTCCGCAGAGTGTGCAAACTAATCATGGTTAGCCGTGTCCCCGGTTATGGATGTTTTGAGTATATAGTACCTGGATTATTGTGTGAATCTCATCATGTTACTTAAATTAATTCGTTGGGTTTAATGATGCTATTTAATTGGGATTGAGTTGGGTGAACCTTCTCAATGTTTAACAACCACCATGATAGTTAAATAAAATTTATTCCTTTGTTGTAGGGAAAAATTGGCTTTATGCAAAACCGTAACCAGAGAGCTTTCCACCAGCCATATATGCATGTAGTGATAGCATTATTCTATTCATTACTCTCTATGTGTTACATTGCCAGCATATTCCATGTGGTGACCCGTTTTCGGGCTGCAACATTCATGTTGCAGACTTTTCAGATGACGAGTAAGGTGCCTTAGGTCGTGGTCTTATACTCAGTGATGTCGTTCGAGTTGATGGACTCACTTATCTTCCAAGCCTTCCGTTGTTATCGTTATTAGATGGCCTTAAACTATATTTATTGAAATAAGTTCTCTTTTGAGACATTCGATGTAATAAGTGTGTGATTGCTACTCTGTTATAAATCCTTCAACTACTGTGCGTGTTAGCATTACCGATCCAGGGATGACATTGATGCACAGAGATCAGACTGTTTGAGGTCTGGTCGCTACACTAGTCGAATTGTAAAAGTCAAAAATTTCACGTTGAAGAAGAAGAAGTCATGATTAGTTACAAAAAAAACACTTGTTGTTGTTGCATACCATTTCAACATCGAAGGTCTCCTGGAGCTTAATGATAAAGCGCCGACCTTCTACCAGGTAAGGCCTGTCGCACAGACCCCGGTCATCGCCGCACCAGTCGCACTCCGGGAGACTTTCGTCGTTCAACGACATTTCCTATGTTCATAATTCAAATATTAAACTTCTAAAATTAAATTTATGTACTACAAAAACTAAATTCGATCATTATTATTCATCACGTGTTGACTATCGGTCTGTCAGGATTCTCCTTCCTCTCTCATATATGGTGGACACTCCCTCACTGATTTTTCGACCGTCGATGATGATCGCTACTCCTCCTTCCCCTAGTGCATAACAAAGGTCTAGCACAAGGAGAAGAAGGAGAAGCGGCAACCACGACAACAGTCGGCATTCTTCTTCTCTCATATATGGTGGAGATTCTCCCTCACTGATTTTTTGACTGTCATGTATATGGAGCTCCGACAAACTTAAAGTCAACTTGAAATGTTGTTTAATTCTCTTTCTAGCAAATCCGGGGCACTCAATATTTCCTACATATTCTAGCACGAGTCATGCGTAAATTCACGGAAAATTCCGGCATGACCTTTGCTAAAATAGGACATATCGAGCGCCTGAAATTTGCCAGAACGGAAATGAATCAACACTCCGGCAAAACATAGGCTACTTGGATTTTCCCTGCGATACAAAGATGTCCATACACATACAATAATGCTTAAACTTGAAATTATATTTGAATCAATTATCATAAGCATTCGCACATGAGCATAAACTGGTGCTCATTGCATTTCAATGGTTCAATATTGACAAAAACCTTTCAATATATCTTATAACCCGAACATTTCAGAACCAAGGAGTGGAGAAGGAGGAGGTGGACTTTTAGCTCACTGACTTGGGTGTAGAGAAATTAGAGGTAGCTCGGATGACGATCGATCACTCCAAGGAGACACGACTCTACAAAGCCTGCATATTCCACCAAGTGAAATTTTTAGATCATCAAATCTCATATAGCATTCTTTGATGACAGAGTGATAATGACATAAAAATAATTAAATTTTTCAATACATTTCTATATTGAAAAAGAACATTACGAAAATTTCTATACCTAAATTTTCTTACTAAAACTTTTCTATATTGAAAATCTCTATTACTATTTTTTTATATTCAAAAAACCTATTCACTAGTTTTCTATGCTATTCAAAAGACCATTCTACGTACCTACCTACATTCTAAAACCAAATGCTACCTATCTATTCTATTCATAAAACCTCCATTCTACCTATATTTTCTATTTTATTCTATTCAAAATACCTACATTCTGTTCATATAACTTATATGTTCTATTTTATTCAAAATAACATATATGGGGGAGGTAGGAAGGGAGGAGGGAGGGAGGAGGCCAAGATGGTGGCAGATGGAGGGGGAGGAGGAGGATGGAGGAGGGGTGGCGGATGGAGGTGGGGCACCGGCTGGAGGAGGAGGAGGAGGAGGAGGGCGGCGAGAGGGAGGGGAGATGAGAAGGGTGACGAAATGGAGGGGAGAGGAGGAGGGTGGCAAGAGTGAGGGGAGAGGAGGGCGGAGAGGGAGGGAGGTAGGTACCTTGGGGGCGGCTGTGGGTGACGACGGGCGACGACGAGCGACGACGGCGACGGCGCGCGATAGAGAGAGAGATCGAGCGAGTGAGAGTGTGAGGGGAGAGTGAGGATGCGGGGTGTGGATATGGTTCCCGTAGTAGTAGCATTGGTTGGTAACCACCGCTACTGTTAAGCTCCATAGTAGTAGCGCTTTTAGGAAAATTGCGCTACTTCTATGATCAATAGCAGTATCGCTTTTAGACAACAAGTGCTACTACTAAGTCTAAGCACATAAAAAAAGCATCAAAAAAGCATTGGTAATCAATGATCTTTTTGTGTAGAATCTAAATTGTCAGTATGAATCTTCGCCGGTTCAGGAACAAGCGAAGATTCATATTGCCACAGATCCTACACATAGAGTACAATGAAGACCAAGTGGTTGTGATAGTTTGAGAAGTACCATATTTAAGGTGGTAAACATTCTGTTCGCGGAGCGAGGTTGGACTAAACTTTGGTCATAGGAGGGGAATGAATTTACCAGTAGCACTGGTTGGATGAAAGCGCTATTGCAAAGTACAATAGCAGTAGCGCTTTTTTACTTATGAGCGCTAGTAGTATACATAGGCTGCTGGCAACGGTCTAGGAATTATAGTAGTACGCGTATTAGTACTACAACGCAACTGCTATGTGCGTAGTAGCAGCGCTCTTTGTACACAAGCGCTACTTCTAAATAGTAGCAGCACTGTACTACTAGGGAAAAGCCTATACACCGAATCTTACCAGCAGCGCTCCCCAAAATACCACGCTACTGCTATTTAGCAGCAGCGCGTGTTAGCGAAACGCGCCGCTGACAGGAAAATAGCAGTAGCGCGTCCACCACAAACCGCGCTACTGCTATAATTGCCATGACCTCGCCCCCCCCCCCGCTAGTTATAGCAGTAGCGCACTATATTGAATAGCGCTACTGCTATAGAAGTTAGCAGCAGTGCGCTTATAGGAAAACTGCTACTGCTAAGATCAGCCCACAAGTTTAGTCCCACCTTGCTCCGTGAACAGGGTGTTTACCATCTTAAATATGTTATTTCTGAAACTACCACAACCAGTTGGTCTTCACTGAACTCTATGTGTAAAATTTGTGGCCGCAATATGAGTCCTCTTCGGTTCCTACTGGAGAGGACTCATATTGACAATTCAGATTGTACACAAAAAGATCATTGATGGCCAATGTATTTTTTCATTGACGTATTTTTTGTATTTTTGCATTGATTGTACACAAAAAGATCATTGACGTATTCAGATTGTACACTTAGCAATAGAGGTTTATGTGCAAAGCGCTACTGCTATTCAGATTAGCTGTAACACGTTTTGGCAAACGCGCTACAACTATCCCTACCTTCTCCCCACGTGCACGACCGGCCCTCACTCACACTCTCACTCTCGCCCCCCGTGCTGATAACCGTCGTCGTGCGTCGCCGCTGCCGCCGCCTTCGTCCATCCGCCGCCGAGGTACTCCCCTCCTTCTGTCCCTCCTCCCTCCTCCTCGCACATCCTCCCTCTGCCTGCGGCCGCCCCTCCCTTCTCCGCCGCCGTCCTCCTCCCTCCACCTACAGCCTCCCCTCCTCCCTCCTCCGCCGGCAGCCCTCCTCCCACCGCCCTCGACCTCGCCGCCCTTAGCTACCTCTCCGTCGCCCCCCACCCCCTGCCACTAGTTAGTACTAGATTTAGTAGTTGTAGATGTTAATTTAGGGTTCATAGCTAGTACTAGATGTTGCTTAGTTAGTATTAGATTTTTAGTAGTAGTAGATGTTAATTACTAGTAGTGATGGTACTAGTTAACTAGGGCAGTATGATTAATAGTAGTTGTACTTGAACTACTTTAGTTGTAGTTGAACTAGTTTACTAAGTAAATTAATAAACTAGTTGAACTAGTTGAATTAATAGAACTAATGTATTTTTAGTAAGATAATTAATATAACTAGTTGAACTACTTTATTTTTAGAAAGAACTAGTTCTTTTCTATTTATAGTAAGTTTATATTTAGTAAGAACTAGTTTAATTAATAAAACTAGTTGAACATGTCATATTTGTTGTTATTTTTTAGTTTAAGCAATTATTCGGGATGTATTAGTGATAACTTATATGGTTTCAGGTGACCACCGTCGTCCCCGTCACCGACCCCCTCCGACATCCCCGCCATCGTCCCCGTCACCGACCCCCTCCGACATCCCCGCCATCGTCCCAGTTACCGACCCCCTCCGACATCAAGGTGAGACCAGCCAAATATCCTTGTATATCTTGTGTTGTTGCTCAAATAGGATATGTGGTTGCCCAAGTGGTCGTTCATGTTCAGTTTACATCTCCGAGTGGCCTATGTTTTGCCGGAGTGTTGATTAATTTCCGTTCCGGCAAATTTCAGGCACTCGATATGTCCTTTTTTAGCAAAGGTCATGCCGGATTTTTTCCTGAATTCTGGCATGACTTGTGCTAGAATATGTACAAGTTTAATCTTTGAATTATGAACGTAGGAAATGTCGTACTCGGACGACGATAGTCTCCCGGGGGAGTGTAGCTGGTGCCACGATGATCGAGGTATGTGCGACAGGTTCGTTCAGCTGGACGAAGATCGGCGCTTCAACATTAAGCTCGAGGAGACCTTCGATTGTGAAACGGTACGCAACAACGACAAGTTTTTTTTTCTTAATTAAGCATGACTTCAACTATTTCAACGTCTAATTTTCATATTGTACAATTCGACTAGCTTATCCCATGCCATGCAAGACGCTATGTCTTGGAGAGGATGGGTTTTGAAGACCATGAAAATTTCGAAACAAAGAAAATACACCTAAGGACCCATCATGATATGGATTTTGAAGTAAATCTGTGCAATGCTCAGAGCGTAACCCATTTTGGTTGCCAAAATTGGGAAGCACTTTGCAAAATGTATGGGTTTTATGAGGGTATGATTGTCACCATGGATCTTGGTGATCCTGACATCGAGCAAGACAATATGGACATTTGGGTCCTTGTTGATAGGCTTCCGATTGTACCGCTATGTGAGTTTCTCAAACATAGTTATTAACTAATTTATATTGTTTATTTCAAAATAGTTGATAGCTTATTTCCATTGACATCTTATTTTGATTCTTCAAAGACTATGCGGAAGATGGTAGATAAAACCCACTACACTGATGGCACTGAATTAACATATAAGGAGAAAAATCATCTGATCGCATTTTGTACTCTTCTTGAGAATTACAATAACTATTATCGAACTCCTCCAAATTATGTTGAATACGTGCCACTAGTGCATGTGTTGAACCACGGTAACTTCTCTGGAGATACCCTGGTAAGATTTTTTACTATTACGACATCCGCGCATCTTTTGCATACTTCTAAAACTAGTACATCATTGCTAACTACGAAGTTATTATTATGTTTTTCAATAGAAACTCCCGATGGATTGTGTGCCTCATCTGATGTCTCTGAATGGTCGCCTCTCAGTTCTGAACATACTGCCAGGTAAATCTAGGGAGCTCACCTGTGCATATCGGATTTCTAAAACCTGTGAACAGATGATCATCAAAGAATGGAAGAAATGTATGGACTTTCGCAAGGAGGTTCTTGGAAGTAACATTCAGCGAAAGGCAAGAATTGGAGACAGGCTAATCTCCATTCTCCATAATGGAGAGTCAGGGGCTATCTTGTTTTTTTGCTATTTTACCTTAGAAAATGTAGTAGGTCTTAATCGAATGTAGTAGGTCCTATGAGGTACAATATGTTTATTATGTGGTAATGTGTTAGAGTTCATAATGAGGAGTGCTTGTGATTATGACTAGTGACCAATTTGCTATGTGATGTCATTGATGAAAACGATGATCTTGAGGAGGTGTTATATGACAATGATGTATTATGATGATAAGTTGTTAATGATATGATGATGATGATGATATTATTATATCATTGGGTGAAAGAACCGCGAATTAGTTTCAACTGGATGGACATCCACTTGAAACTAGTCCACGGTTCTTTCACCCCGTGATGTAATAACTCATTATGATGTAAAAACAATCTCTAAATTCCTGTTGTATGAAAACTTGTGTAAAGGTGTATGAATACAACATGAAATAAAAAAGAAATAAAATACTAAATAATAGTAGTAGCGCGGGAAAGGAGAAGCGCTACTACTAATTACCAGTAGCGCGGTTCTGAAGAAGCGCTACTACTAAGTCAATTTAGCAGTAGCGTGGATCCAGGCGCGCTATTGCTAAGCATTAGCTGTAGCGCCTTATCAGTAGCGCTCCTGCCCGCGCTACTGATAGGCCTAAAACCCGCGCTGCTGCTAGGCTTTTCCCTAGTAGTGCTGGCTTATAAACATCGCTACTGGTAAGATCCTGTGTATAAGGTTTTCCCTAGTAGTGGGTACCTACACACAAAGAACAAATACTTGCAACCTGACGCGTAAAAGGGGTTGTCAATCCCTTTCGGGTAATGATGCCAGAAATTGGCGAGTTGATGTGATAAAATTATGATATATTGATAGATGCAAATAACGGCAAATAAAATTCAATGAGGTAGATAATGTAGATATGAAAAAAGCAAATAAAATAGATCTCAAGGGCAAATAATAGATCAGAAAGCAAATATGATGAATAGACCCGTGGGCCGTAGATTTCACTAATGGGTTCTCTCAAGAAATAGCACACGGTGGGTAAACAAATTACTGTTGAGAAATTGATAGAAAATCGAATAGTTATGACGATATCCAGGCAATGATCAGTATATAGGCATCACGTCCAAGATTAGTAGACCAACTCCTACCTGCATCTACTACTATTACTCCACACATCAACCGCTATCCAACATGCATCTAGTGTATTAAGTTCATGGACAAATAGGGTAATGCAATAAGAACGACGACATGATGTAGACGAGATCTATTCATGTAGGAATAGCCGCCATCTTGTCATCCTTAATAGCAATGATACATGGTGTCTTGCTGCCCCTTCTGTCACCGGGAAAGAACACCGCATGATCGAACCCATCACAAAGCACCTCTTCCAATGACAAGAAAAATTGATCTAGTTGGCCTAACTAAACCAAAGATTTGAAGAACAAATATGAGGCTATAAATAATCATGCATATAAGAGATCAAAAGAAGACTGAAATAACTTTCATGGATATAAATATGATCATAAACTCAAAGTTCATCGGATCCCAACAAACACACCGCAAAAAGAGTTACATCAAATAGATCTCCAAGAGGCCACTGTATTGAGAATCAAAAGAGAGAGAGGAAGCCATCTAGCTACTGATGACAAACCCGTAGGTCTATGATGAACTACTCACGCATCATCGGAGAGGCATCAATGTGGATGATGAACCACTCCGTGATGGTGTCTAGATTGGATCTCGTGGTTGTAGAACTTGCGGCGGCTAGAATTGTGTTTCTTGAACTCCCCTAGGGTTTGTAAAATATTTGGAGATTTATAGGGTGCGGGGGGCCACTGAGGTGGGCACAACCCACCTGGGCGCGCGGGCTCTTAGGCGTGCCCTGGTGGGTTGTACTCCCCTCGGAACCCAGCTCTGGTTCCTCTTTGTCCCATCTTGTGTATTCTGGTCTAGAAAAATTCTCCAAAAAGTTTTGCTACGTTTGAACTCCATTTGGTATTGATTTTCAGCGAAGCAAAAAATAGCTATTGGCACTGGGCACTGTGTCAATAGGTTAGTCCCAAAAAATAATATAAAGATGCTATAAAATGATTGTAAAACATCCAAGAATGATAATATAACAACATGGAACAATCAAAAATTATAGATACGTTGGAGACGTATCAGCATCCCCAAACTTAATTCCTTCTCGTCCTTGAGTAGGTAAATGATAAAAACAGAATTTTTGATGTGGAATGCTGCCTAACATGTTCATCACATATTCTTTATCTTTTGTAGCATGGACATTTGGACTTCTATATGGTTCAAAGTAATAGTCTAGTTTTGACATGAAGATTTCAATAGTCAAGCATATCAACAAGCAACCATGTCTTTCAAAATATCAACACTAAAGGAAGTTATCCCTAGCCCATCATGCTCAATCATTGATCCATTCATGAAACACACTCGCATATTAGCTACATCCAATGCTCAAGTACGATCATAGTGCCCCCTAGTTGGTGCTTTGTAAGAGAAGACGGAGACTCAAGTAAAAATAAAATTGCATAAAGTAAATAGAAAGGCCCTTCGCAGAGGGAAGTAGGGATTTGTAGCGGTGTGTGAGCTCAAATCTTAAATTGAGAGATATTTTTTTTGAGAGGCATACTTTTCCCATCAATGAAAATGATCGAGTATTTCCCAACACTTTCCATGCTAGATATATCATAGGCGGTTCCCAAACAGAAAATAAATTTTATTCCCTTTTCCCTCATTCTTTCACAATCCATTGCTAGCTATATCCACGGGTGCCTTCCATACCAACACTTTCCTAGGAATTTATTATTTGACAACATAAAGTAAATTTCTTTTTCATTTCCGGACTAGGCATCCCAATTACCGTCGTACTCTAGTGCAATGACAAGTGAATAAACACTCATCTTGACAATAACACATCTAGCATGGAAAATATTGGCCACCCCCTACCGCTTCATGAGTGGTACGAGCACACAAAAAGGAAATTCATTTTGTAAATTAGAGATGGAACATAGAAATTTGCTTTGAACGACATGAAAAATCGCATATAGGTAGGTATGGTGGACTCATATGAAAAAACTGGGTTCAAAGATTTTGGATGCACAGGTAGTATTTCTACTTAGTACAAGTGTAGGCTAGCAAATAGATGGAGAAGCAACCAACCAAGAAACGAAAAATCACATAAGTGAGCATTAAGCATAACTAACACCAAATAATGCACCACAAGTAGGATGTAGTTTCATTGCATAACTATTGACTTTCACGCTTGCATAGGGAATCAAAAACCTTAACACCAATATTCTTACTAAAGCATAATTACTCACCAACATGACTCATATATCACTATCATAATATCTCAAAACTATTACAAATAATCAAGTTTATTTTGTACAATGGTCTTCATGAAAGTTTTTGTTATATCCCTCTTGAATATCTATCAATTTGGGACTAGTTTCATATGTTGCTTTTCATAAGCTCAAACAAATCTAAGTGAAGAACATAAGCATAAAGTTTCCATCTCTCAAAATAATATAAGTGAAGCAAGAGAGAATTTATTCAAAAATTTACTAACTCTCAAATAAATCTAAGTGAAGCATGAGAGCATTTCTTCAAAAATATTAAAGCACACTGTGCTCAAAAAGATATAAGTGAACACTAGAGCAATTCCATAGCTCAAAATTTTTAAGTGAAGCATAAAGAGCAATTCTAATAAATCATAGCATAATTTTGGCTTTCTCAAATAGGTGCGTCCAACAAGGATAGATGACACAAACTAAAAAGCAAACCAGGCAAAGACTCATATCATACAGGACGCTCCAAGCAAAACTCATGATATGTGACAAATAAAAATATAGCTCCAAGTAAAATACCGATGGTCGTTAGAAGAAAGAGGGGATGCCACTTGGGGCATCCCCAAGCTTCGTCTGCACCAGGTCCGCCCGCGACCCGGCTGGCCGGCTTGCCGCCTCGCCTACCCGGCCGTCTTGCCGGGTCCGCCCTGCGTCGCTCCTCGCCAGCTCCCGCGCGCTTGCCGGCTTGCCGCCCAACGATGGCCGGCTCCAGGTGTCTACGCCTCCTTGGCCGGCTCCCGCATGCCAGCCCCGCCCGCAGCCTGCAATAGCCAGCTCCGCCTCCGACCCGGCGTGACGCCTCCGCTGTCGTGCCGCGTCTCGGCCGCCTGCTACTGCGGCATCCCGGCCTGCCGACTTCGCCCGCGACCCAGCCGCCGGCTACTGTCGCGTCCCGGACGCCGGTTGGGCATGCCAGCCGTCCTCCATCGCATCCCGCTCCTGCCGACTGCTCAGGTAGTGAAAAGAAAGCAACAAAGAGAAAAAGAAAGGGGGAGTGGGTGCCGACTGGAGAAAAGATGAAGAAAGAAACAGAAAAAAGGGGGAGGGGCGGGTGAGAGAAAAGTCAAGGGTTGGCTGCCCAAGCCAGTTGAGAAAAAAGAGTGACTGGGTGAGTTGGCTGGCTGCCCGAGAGTTGGCTGAAAAAAAGTGACCGGGTGAGATGGCCGGCTGCCCGAGAGTCGGCTGAAAAAAAGAAAAGAGAGAAGAAAAGAAATGTGCGTCCGACTGCCAGATGTGCGTCCAACCGCTGGCTGCCTGGCCGACTGCAAAGAGCCTGACTGCTGTGTCGGGGTTCGCCCGCCCAGCCGGCTGAAGAAGAAAAAGAAGAAGACAAAAGTAGTTGCGGGAGATCCGGCCCGACTACTTAGCAGTCGGCCCGAATCTCGGGGGCTACACTCAGCCGGTGCGCTGACGCGCCCCCGCGAAGAAGAAGACAAAGTAGTTGTCAGGAGATCCGGCCTGACTGCTCAGCAGTCTGCCCGAATCTCGGGGGCTACAACTAGCGGATGCGCTGACGCGCTCCCGCAAGGAAAAGGACGAGGTAGTTGCCGGGAGATCCGGCCTTACTGCTCAGCAGTTGGCCCGAATCTCGGGGGCTACACCCAGTGGGCGCGCTGGCGCGCCCCCACGGAAAATTGCAAGAAGCAAAAACAAGAAGAGTTTGTCCGGGTGCCAGCAGCCGGCAGAAGAGAAAAAAGAAGGGCATTGCCAGACGCCTCGCCGCCTGGTCGGTTCCGCCAAGCCGGCTCAACCGCGTTCCGCTCGCCGCCTGGCCGGTCAAACCCTCCTCGAGCACCCGGAGGCTCGAGGGCTACACCCAGCGGGTGCGCCGGCGCGCTCCGCGAGCGCAGAGCTGCGTCGGTTGTCTTCGACAACCTCTGGCGCGACTACACGAAAATCAATGTGAGCTCCTCACCCACATATTTTTGCATCACGCAAGCACGGATAACCCCGAACGATGCTCGGGGGGGCTATCTCCGCATTTTTATGACAGTTGCACCACAATTCACCCCGGTGCCAGCCAGAGTTGGCCCGGGGGCTGTCCGCTTGGCCTGAGACATTTTTTCCCGCAGACTGCTTAGTAGCGTGTGCAGTACCAAAGGCCCACCTCCCAGCCACAGACCGCAGAGCGACTGTCCGGCTAGCGAGAGCAAAAGCTGGAGGTCACCACACGCGAAAAATATCCGGGAAGAGAAACGCTTTGGGCGACCCGACCATTTCCTTTATGAGTATCTGCTCGGTTAAATCCACTCCCAGAGTCTAAGTACTGTACACTCCACTTCGCGGGCCACTCTCAGCCACAAACCGCAGAGCGGCCGTCCGGCGAGCGAGAGCACAAGCCAAAAAGCGGAGGGAACATGAAAAAGATTGAAGTGGGCTCGGACGAAACCGAGTCGGCACCCTCCGCATCAAACTTGCAATGCTAAAAGCAATCATTTGATATATCTACGTGGACTAACTTTGTCTTTTTGCATGATCATTTCCATGAACACCCACCAAAAAACCTCCGCGCAACTTTGCCAAGCTGCCCGGAGGCTCGGGGGCTACTGTCGGAGTAATTGGCGACGGGTACCCCGAAGACGACAAGACAATAATTCAAGACATCGGGGCTAGCAAAGCCCCTCAGTCCGACTGCCCGGCCGCTCCTGCCGGCTCCCCGTCCGACTGCTCTGCCCGGCCAACTGCCGGCTGCCGACTGCTCCGACCAGCCGGCTGCCGACTACAGCCCAACGCGACACCGACGCAACACCGACAAGACAGCCACACCGCGGCGTCATCTACAGTGTACATGTCCCCTTGGCACTATTCTATAAACTGCCCAGGGGACAAGCATGACACCCACCATGCCTTGCCCATGCCACTACCTAGCTTATTCTCTAAGCTAGCCCACACTATCTAAAGGGCACACATCCATCCATCCAGACACAACACACGCACGCTACATGCACTTGGCCGGCCACAACGGCTCCCTGGACAAGCACTCCACGCATGCATGATAGCTAGCAAGCTTGCTAGCTAGCACACACATATGAGACATATACGAGGCAAGATGCCTATGGTACTGACCTCAGATATAGCTCCAGGAGCACTCTGTACTAGATATATCAGATACACTCAGACATGCAGCAGTAGGAGTATTATCTCTTTGAAGAGCTCCGAAGTTGGGTAAACCACCGCGTGCTACTCGCATACCCGCTCCCGGGCCTATGAGCAGCAGTCTTGCCCTCACATGAAGCCACCTTGTGGCATATGTCGTCTTGCACCCCCCGTGAGAATACCACGACACCCCCTACTGGGCGCGCCCCCTGTCTCCTGGGCCCCCTGTTGGCCCTCCGGTGCCCATCTTCTACTATATGAAGGCTTTCACCCTGGAAAAATCAGAGGCAAGCTTACGAGACGAAACTCCGCCGCCACGAGGCGCAACCTTGGAGGAACCAATCTAGGGCCCATGCGGAGCTGTTCTGCCGGGGAAACTTCCCTCCGGGAGGTGGAAATCATCACCATCATCATCACCAACGATCCTCTCATCGGGAGGGGTCAATCTCCATCAACATCTTCATCAGCACCATCTCCTCTCAAAACCCTAGTTCATCTCTTGTATCCAATCTTGTATCAAAACCACAAATTGGCACATGTGGGTTGCTAGTAGTGTTAATTACTCCTTGTAGTTGATGCTAATTGGTTTACTTGGTGGAAGATCATAAGTTCAGATCCTTAATGCATATTAATACTCCTCTGATCATGAACATGAATATGCTTTGTGGGTAGTTACGTTTGTTCCTGAGGACATGGGTGAAGTCTTGCTATTAGTAGTCATGTGAATTTGTTATTCGCTCGATATTCTGATGAGATGTATGTTGTCCCTCCTCTAGTGGTGTTATGTGAATGTCAACTACATGACACTTCACCATTATTTGGGCCTAGATGAAGGCATTGGGAAGTAATAAGTAGATGATGGGTTGCTAGAGTGACAGAATCTTAAACCCTAGTTTATGCGTTGCTTCGTAAGGGGCTGATTTGGATCCATATGTTTCATGCTATGGTTAGGTTTACCTTAATACTTCTTTTGTAGTTGCGGATGCTTGCAATAGGGGTTAATCATAAGTGCGATGCTTTTCCAAGTAAGGGCAGTACCCAAGCACCGGTCCACCCACATATCAAATTATCAAAGTACTGAACCGCGAATCATATGAGCGTGATGAAAACTAGCTTGACGATAATTCCCATGTGTCCTCGGGAGCGCTTTTCTCATTATAAGAAATTGTCCAGGCTTGTCCTTTGCTACAAAAAGGATTGGGCCACCTTGCTGCACTTTGTTTACTTTCATTGCTTGTTACTCGTTACAAATTATCTTATCACAAAACTATCTGTTTCTTACAATTTCAGTGCTTGCAGAGATTACCTTACTAAAAATCGCTTGTCATTTCCTTTTGCTCCTCATTGGGTTCAACACTCTTACTTATCGAAAGGACTACGATAGATCCCCTATACTTGTGGGTCATCATGGCCTCGGTCCTCTTCCCCACGGGAAGGGATCCCACAATGTCCAATTTGAAAGGGGACAAGAAATACATCTAATCCTGGCGAAAGGTGTTCTTCGCCTGCGAAGCTCCTGGTCGTGATGCAGAGGTGGGCTCGGTGATGACATCCGTGCTACCGAGCTCGTCGTGTTGGTCTTGTTGCACCGGAATGGAAACCTTTGGGGGATTCCTTGGGAACCCGCGGGCGTCTTTGCCTCCTTAGCACCAAAGAGGAAACTGTCTCTTTGCACCCGCTGGCGCCCGCCTTGCCATAGTCATCATGGCTTACATCATTGCATCCTCGTGAGGCTGGGTACCTGCATAGAAATCTCCGCTCCTCGGGAGGCAGCATATGGAGGCCGCCCCCTCGGGAGGTCTTGGCATCATCCGCCTCGCGATGCCAGACCCTCGTGAGGGTCATGTCTTGAAGGTCTAGCCGTTGGGATGTACTGGGCCATCGATGAAGCCGCGCTATGGGCTGCAGGTAGGAAAGTTTGGGTATCCTGGTTCCCAGAACACCGACAACCATAGATTTCACTAGTGGCTTCTCTCAAGAAATAGCACACAGCGGCTACACATATTACTGTAGGGAAATTGATAGAAAATCGAATAGTTATGATGATATCCAGGCAATGATCAATATATAGGCATCATGTCCAAGATTAGTAGACCGACTCCTGCCTGCATCTACTACTATTACTCCATGCATCGACTGCTATCCAGCATGCATCTAGTGTATTAAGTTCATGGAGAAATAGAGTAATGCAATAAGAACGATGGCATGATGTAGATGAGATCTATTCATATAGGAATATCCCCCATCTTGTTATACTTAATTGCAATGATACATGCGTGTCTTGCTGCCCCTTCTATCACTGCGAAAGAACACCACACCATCGAACCCATCACAAAGCACCTCTTCCCATGGCAAGAACAATCGATCTAGTTGGCCTATCTAAACCAAAGATTCGAATAATAAATATGAGGCTATAAATAATCATGCATATAAGAGATCAAAATAAGACTCAAATAACTTTCATGGATATAAATCTGATCATAAACTCAAAGTTCATCGGATCCCAACAAACACACCGCAAAAAGAGTTACATCAAATATATATCCAAGAGACCATTGTATTGAGAATCAAAAGAGAGAGAGGAAGCCATCTAGCCATGGACTACGGACACGTACGTCTATGATGAACTAATCACACATCATCGGAGAGGCACAAATAGGATGATGAACCCCTCCGTGATGGTATCTAGATTGGATCTCGTGGTTTTGGAACTTACGGCGGCTGGAATTGTGTTTCGTAGAATTCGCCAGGGTTTCTGGAATATTTGGGGATTTATAGGGAGAAGAGGTGGTGCGGGAGGCCACCGAGGTGGGCACAACCCACTTGGGAGCGCTCTAGTGGGTTGTGCTCCCCTCGGAGCCCCCCTCTAATACTTCTTTGGACCATCTTGTGTCTTCTGGTACAGAAATTTTTTCCAAAAAGTTTCGCTGCATTTGGACTCCGTTTCGTATTGATTTTCTACGACGTAAAAAAGAAGGAAAAAACAGCAACTGGCACTGGGCACTATGTCAATAGGTTAGTCCCAAAAAATGATATAAAGTGCTATAAAATGATTGTAAAACATCCAAGAATGGTAATATAAAAGCATGGAACAATAAAAAATTATAGATACGTTGGAGACGTATTAGAGGTTGCCTTCACCATCCCATCATGAGCCGGCAGAAGAGTAGCGGGATCCGGGGTCCCGCTGGCATATGAAAACCCACTCGAGGAGTCGCTTGGGCGCACCTTCGGCGGACTGTGTAAAAAATGCCCATGTGAGCTTGCTCCTACTAAAGGAACTTATTAAAACATGAATTATAAAAGACAGTAACGTACCCCCGGGGTGCCAATTTCTTCCTCCCCATAGCAAGGGGGTCAACCTCTGACTCGTCGGAGAGCATGATCTTCTTTGACGACTGCCCGACGACTCCGGCCGAGGTCCTCTTTGACCTATTTTGGCCTATGGGCTGCATCCCGGTCTTTTTCCACCAACGCTGCCCTCTTCCCCTTGAGGGGAGGGTCTGCGTGGGTGGCAGAGGTGTGGGTATCTCTGGACCAGGTGACCGCGGTCTCCCTAGTCCGATTTGTCAGAAAACGCCTTGCTTAACAGAAGAAGAATATAAATACGTGTGCTAGAACACTTACCGGGGGGCTTCATAACCGTCCTCGAAGCCGAGGTCCTCCCCGTCCTTGGGGATCTTGACCTTGGCCAGCTTTAGGAGCCGTGTCCACATACCAGCCAAGGTGGAGCGGAAGAAGTGGGTGATGGTCCACACATCCTCGGGTTTGAGCCCCCACACCGGGGTAGGTCATAGTTGGAGTGGGAGGATGTGGCGGTTGAGCATGACATTTATGACGTCAGCCATCTGGAGGTTGTGCTTGTCGGACCACCACTTGATCTTCGTGATCAGGAGCTCCACCTCCTTTGTGTTCCCCCAGGAAACGCCCTTCTCCCTCCAGCATCTAAGCTTCCTTGGGGGCTCGGCCAAAAAGGTCGAGACTTCGGCTTGGCCAGAGGCGAGCGGCTCGGTGATGTAGAACCACTTGCACTGCCACTCCTTCACCGTTTCGATGAAGGTCCCCTTGAACCATTCAGCGCCCTGGTTCTTACTGACCATGGCCCCTCCACACTCTGCTAGATTAGAGCGATTAGAGCCATTGGACTTCGGCTTAATCACAAAGATCTTCAGCCATAGGCCAAAGTGCGAATCGCAACGGCCTCATAGACCGTGATGAAGGAGGCAAGGTGGAGGATGGAATTTGGGACCCTGTGGTGGAAGTGGAGTCTGTAGTAGAACATCATCCCGTGCATGAATGGGTGCACCGGGAACCCTAGGCCTCAGATGAGGTGGGGGACAAAGACTACCCGCTCCCCTACATTGGGGGAGGGCACTAGTCGGTTGGCCTTGGAGCACGTGCGGCAATGTTGGTGAAGAGATACCCCGCGTCATGCAGCTCCTGGTTGGTGTTGTCCATCACGATGGAACCACCCCAATGCCCTTTTAGGGTATCAGCCATAGCTAGTGGGGGAGTGGTGGTGCAAGATTGGATCTGGGCACTGGAGCTAGACGAAGCAGCAGGTGGGGGAAAGGAGAGCGTGGTTGATTGCGCTGTTCTATTTTTCTCTTATAGGTTGTTGAAAGGCCAAGAGTCCCCCTTGTCGTGCCAATAAAACACGCCATCCACGTGAGAGATGTCGTTACGCATGTGGGGGAAAACAAAATCTTGATGATATCCCTCAGAAAACGGGCACGATCTCCACCTTGATGGGATGTGCAAGTAAAAAGGCCACTTTGAGCCATGATTTATGGGAAGCAGTAACTGCCTAACCCATAGTGGGGTGTGCCTGTTCAATAAAGTTGTTAGACTAGGTGGAACTTTTCATACCTAGGTGGTCGGCCTTCGAGGCTAAGTTACCTGATCTCTTCTGGCAGGGTATGAACTCGGCTAGGACTTGCTTGAAACCGCACCTTTAAAGAGTGGTCTGTGAATCTTGCAATCACAAGAGGGAACTCATATGTCAAGCCAAGGACTTCGGATTCGAAGTTGTCCTAGTCAAGAACATCATCCTCGGCATAGAAGACTAGTTCGGGGGCTACTGATGGTGTCCTGGATTTGGGGGTACTAACAAAGTCGGCCAGTATTCCTCGGATTGGGCCGATGGGCCCTCATTCATTCCCAAAAGGACACCAGAGGTTGTACGCATGAGGCGTGATCAAGGCTACATCTACCAAAGACTTGCCGCATACTCCAAGACTTCTCCTCCTGCCTTAGGCCTAAATACCGACCTTGTAACCCTAGATACCCTACCTGGCATATATATAAGTCATAGGGTTTAGCCCTTAGAGGGACATCAACGCAATCTTATTCACCTAGCCCAAGAGTTAGACCACATCTTATGATCTCGAGGTATATCAACTTTGTATTCGATACATCTATACCAATATAAACAAGAGTAGGACGTAGGGTTTTACCTCCATCAAGAGGGCCCGAACCTGGGCACAACATCGTATCTCTGTTCCTGTTACCATCCATCCAAGATCCACCACTAAAAAAAAGACACATACGAGACATTTTGGGCCGAATGAATTTTTTTCCTGTCATGCTTATGACACTTCTATGATGATAATTGTGACAAAACCCGGTATCATCATAGATGTGGTGGGCCGTCCATGATGGGCTTTTCGTCCAGGCCGGGCCGGAGACGCAGCTGCATGACATTCTTTGGGCCGTCCATGATGGAAAAAACCCTGGTAGAAGCAAGGGCGAGGAAAATATCGGGGACTTCCCGGTTATGGTGGGTGGTCGGGGTCGAGCGATGTGCATTTCCCTCATACACGTACGTGCGTGGGTGCGAGGCTTTGGGCACTAATTGAACCCGAGTGAGGCGTTCTCCTAACTGAACCCGAGCGATTTCACTCTAGGCTACGCATTACTAAACCTGAGCAATCAAGCGATGGCTGTTAACTGAACCCGATTGAGCGATTCCTTCGTTCGCTACTGCTGCTAACTGAAGTCGATCGAATCTGCTGCCTCCCTCCCTTGATGAACAGTGACC
>NC_041393.1:484806945-484822321 GCF_002162155.2 Triticum dicoccoides
TGGGGGTTGGATGAATAGGACCCCGTGGTGTTGCCGCTGGATGAACAGGACCCCGAACGATCAAGCCTGTTGGGCGTGGATGAAGAGGACCCCATGGAGGGCTGGATGAACAGGACCCTGTGGAGGGAAGGTTGAACAGTAGCTGGTGGAGGGTTGGTTGAATAATAGCTGGTGTAGGCTGGATGAACAGTACCCCGTGGAGGGGTGGTTGAACAGGACCCCTTGGAGAGGACTGGTTGAACAGTAGCCGGTGGAGGTGCATGCGGTGGAGGCTGGATGAACAGGAGCCCGTGGATGAACAGTCACAGGTGGAGGCTGGAGGAGGTCGATGGTGGATGAACAGTAGCCCGTGGACGCTGGAGGAGGTCGACGATGGAGATGAATAGTATCCCATTGAGTCCCATTTTGCGGTACGCCACACCCCTCCCGATGAACATGAACCCCGTTTTGACTGTAGCGCTCCAACACAAGTCTGTTTTCTCTGTTTCGCTGTACACCACATCCCTCCCGATCAACAGGACCCCATTTCGACCGTAGGAGGTCCAACAGAAGTTCGTTTCCTCCGTTTTGCGGTACGCCAGACCCCTCCCGATGAACACGATCCCGTTTCGACCATGGCCGGTCGAACACAAGGCTGTTTCCTCTATTCTGCGGTACACCAGACCTTTTTTCGATCGGTTGTTCCGTCCAAGTCGGTTGGCTCCCGATGAACACAATGACGCACTCCATTTCGACCCAACCGATTGGCTCCCCATAAACACGACGACGCAGTTTCTCTGTTCTGACCCAGCCATGTACACAAGCCCTGGCCGTACGTATGCGCGAGTAGGCGTTCGAGACCCCGCCCGAATGTATGTACGTGGCCGTATTTACCTTCTTGCACCCTGGCCGATGTACGTACGTGTACATGCTACGTGCGCGCCTCTACTATGACACGTCTATGCCTCTACTACGACACGTGCGCGCCTCTACATCGACCAGTATGTACGTATATGTTCGCGACCAGAATGACAATGCTACGTACGCTTCGACCAGGTGGGTCCCGACTTTCAGGCACTTCCTTGCATGTGAAGATGTAACTGGTGGGTCCCAGCAGTCAGGGGGCGATTCATTTTTTTGCCCGTAATATGGACACACTTCCTTGCGTGCGAAGATGTACTTGGTGGGTCCCAGCAGTCAGGGGGACACTTTTTTCATGAAATATGGTGGCCCGTCCGGTGGGTCCCTGCTGTCAGGTGGAGGAATCATTATTTTCCGCGTAATAAGGAGGCACTTCATTGCTGCTGTCGTGGACCCATCTGCCAGTCTCTCCATGTACTGTACTCTTCAGATGGAAGTCATTCCTTGACCATGTTGACCACGCCGTGCCGATAGCACCAGGGCGGTGGACGACGGCGAGGCCTAGGAAGGAGATAACGCGGAGCCGGGGAAGACGCGGTAGTGGATGCCCACGCGAAGAGGAGTACGAGCGTCCACTGGTTCAGCTGCGATATGAGGCAGTCGTTGCTACAGGGCCTGGCTAGCGATAGGAGTAGTAGGGGGCGGTGAGGCCTCAACGGTAGCATAGTCGACCACTGGAGGCAGAATCAAGCGGTCTCATCGGCGCTGGTATGGGCGGCTGTTGCAAGAAGAGCAATGACTGAAGAAGCAGCAGGACCGTTCGATTCAAATCCAATGGTCACTGCTGCTAGAATAGTTTGTTGACTAAGTTCACAAGCCCTCCGTACAAGTCAACTTAGTAGGCCCACAGGTCAACCTCCCAACCAGTGTGCCCCAGATGTCAGTGGGAGGAATCATTTTTTGTGTGTAATAAGGAGGCAGTTGATTGCGTGTGGCCAGGCTAGCGGAGGGAGTAGGGTGGGCCGGTGAAGCCTGCGCGGCATCACAATGGGCCACAAAAGGAGGGAGCAAGAAGTCCCGCCGGCACTAGTTTAGGTGGATGGAGCAAGAAGATCAGAGATTGAAGAATCACGTCGGCCGTTGGATGGACATCCAACAGTCACTGCTACTAGAATCCTGTGTTAACTGACAAAGCCTTGCATAAACAAGTCAGCCTCAAAATCTGTGGCATGTACAACCCGTTTGCTATTATTCTTATAATTTTTACTCATTTTCTAATTCATATGGAATTTATTGCAGCCCATTTTCCATTTTTAAAATTGCTGCCCATTTTCTGGTCAGTACTAGGGTTAAATAATTGAATTAAATATGCGCGAAATTTTGAAAATTCACAATTTTTTGCTGGGGAACAAAATATTCTTAATCCAAAAATTAGTAGCCATACTAAAACAAATTTAAAAATAAATTAGTACTATGTCATATTAAATCCAATGAAATATAAAATACCAGTGAAGAACAAAAAAACTAATTTCCCATTTGCTATTTTTTTTGGAATTTTCAACCCCTTTGATATTACTTTTAACAGACACTGACCATACTCTTTGGCCAGGCTGGAATGCATCCCGCCTCGTCTTGAAAGATTTGCAGCCCAGTAAGTCAGAGAAAACAAATAGGCCTAGTTTGGGTATTCTTCAAAAAGAAATACTGGGCTACCTATTTTCCCAAAGAAAAAACTGTTGGGCTGGTCTTGTTGTTAGACGGGCCATAGAGACCGCACAACCCAGTTTATAGCCTGCTCCTCCGAATTACTACTAGAAAAGTTGTGCAATTCTGTCGTTAATTGACTATACATTGAAAATGTTGTGGGTCCCAGATATCAGTAGGGTGGATTAGAGTAAAAAACAAGGGGTGCATCTGAGTAGTAAAAGAGGCGCTTGCTTGTGTTCGGGAGTGGACCTGGTGGGTCCGTACTATCACACTCATAACTACAGTCCTCTCCCGATTCACTATGTTGACAGGGCCGGACGGCGGCGCTGCGGCGAGCGCACCAATGTGGAGGATAAAGTGATGTCGCCAATGTGCTGGGCTAGGTTGGACATTCTTATTGAAAAATAAAAATGGACCGGAACTATTTACGACATTGACTATGATTTGCATGGGTCCGCTGGTTGCAGGAAGAAAAATGCTGGGAGAAAGAAGACTTGTCGCTATCTTTGCCTAAGAATAATATCGACTGAATGTAATGACAGTATAATAGGAAATAATATCCTCCTGTTAAATCGTGAGCTTAAAGAACTGGTGCATGAGCATTTAGCTTTATTTATTTATTTATTTACTTACTTACGTATTTATGTTTAGGGGACCATGAGCATGTACCTGGGCCAGATTCATGTGAGAGGCTCCCTTCCAGTTAATTATGGGCTCCTCTATTGGTACTTCATTAGTGGGTTGCATGTTATCAACAAGTGGAAAATGTGTTCTGTACCAAAAATAGTATGCGCTATGTACGGTACGGGGCACTAAAGGACCGGGCTGTCCAACGACTTCCAAAACATTGTATTTGTTGTTCTAACAACACATTTATTCAACCAACAAACGAAATATACTACTGATTGTACGTTGAAAACAACAACAACAACAACAACAACAACAACAACCAGGGCTGGGGGTACAACAGAAGCGGTAACCAGGCCAAAAGAGTAAAGATGCAACTCTCTCTTCCAAAGCAAACATCAGCCATCATTACAAAAGGGCTACCAAAAAAGAAGAAGTGTATGCATCAAACTAAATAAAGATCCTACTACACCAAGTGTACGCATCTAACTAATTGGCTCAGTTACATGTTACTATTTATTAAGCTATGGAGATTGGCTGACGGCTTGAACCAGATGGGTGCCTGGCGGGGGAAACTCCAGCCAGCAGGTCGAAGTCTGATACTTGCGACCCTCTCTCCTACTTTGGGCTGCAGAGCATGGCGACACATATCAAGGTATGGTGCATGCAGAGACGCATGGTACGCTGTGTACACATAGTTTTGCCTAATGAACGAAACCGCGATGCCATCATGATCCTTGCCATTAGTTATCTCCTGGTTAATCGGATAATTCAGTCCGAGAAACAGAGAGCATGTACCAAGGCTACTTACCATCCTCTAGTCAAAAATTCCTGAAGGCCCAGAGAAGCTGGGATCCTGCTCAAAGACCTTGCAGTGATTGTGATTGTATTCCATGAAACAACACGTCTGGTACATGCGAACGATCATCCATTGTTCACCATCGTCTGATCGAGCCAGGAACCACCTGCAACTGCCATGCCGCTTTTTTTGAAAGGTTCTCGAATTAGGAAGGGTAGGGACACCAGACGGCCTACAACATCATATCAAGTTGGAGTCAAATAAAAAAGGGCTCTTAATGTAGTCAATCTTAAGAACATCATGTTATGAGCATGAATATTTTTTCAGTGAATGTCGACAGTAATATAAGCAAGCCATCATGATATCATAGGAAAGTAACATACTGCTGTGACAACCATTTGTAGAAATGACTGGAGTAGGCCTGCAATACGTCCAACCATAGAAGGAGTCGACAGCATAAATGAAGCCCTTGTGTTCAACGGCATCAGAGAACCATGGAGGATGTATGATCCTATGATGGATGTGCAGATTTATCCACTTACCGCAATGACCTGTCAGATAGGCGAGACCGCGGTTGAAGAACACAATTAGCCTGAAGTCTTTATAAATCACAGATCTTGTGGGCACTTGGAAGATTACAACCTTGAGAAGATCAAACTTGGTATCATGTTGGCTACTGTAAGATTCTGAGTATTCCGTGCCGCGGTGCCAAAGGAGTGCAATGTTAATCGAAGGAAGGGGTATCAATCGCCAGGTGTAGACCTCCACGAGCATCCAGCTGTCGCGACCATCGACGAGCACCATCCAAGACGTGTTCATGTTGACCCAGTACATACCGTTAGTGTACTTGAGGGTGACGGGGATCAGATCGCAGTCAAGGGGGTCGATGCTCGCCACCCTATGATTGTTATGCTGTGTGACATGCTATTTCTGAAGATCAGGCGGCATCAGCAAGCAAGGAGCTGGCTTAAAAACCTCCGGCCTGAGGGCTTTGAGTAAACTTTATAGCCCCGACGAGCACGTGGCGAGCGGCATGGTACTGAGATTGTCCACACGCGAAACAATGAGCTTGATTACCTCCGTGTTAGCGAATTCCAGCCACTCCTTTGGCGGACGCTGCTCGGTTTTGCCATTGTTAGGGCTTGGGTTTCGGACTAGGGGGGGGGGAGGCGCCTTAGTGGGTATGGAAGATTGGATGAGATTATGTGCGGACAAAGATGGAGAAGTGAATAATGCTACGGGAAGTGGACAGGTGATGATGACTACAGCACGCCACTTGACTTACGAGACACATACCAGCAGCGTAGGGTCATATAGATGCTAGACAACTTGCTTGAGTGATCACAGTACTGGTACTCCCTACAGTACCTACTACTATGCCCTACCATGCTTGAGTAGAGTAGTAGTGGAGTAGGACTCTGCTCTACTACTAGCCACCGGAGGATTATTATATTCTAATCCAAAATAGTTACAAACTTCAATGCCTGAGCGTGGAACAACTACAAACCGCCATCGGTGCTAACTCCAATCCCCAGCGAACGTTCGCTGGGAGACATGGCAATTGCAAACGCCCACGACACAGTTACAGTACGTGTGTAAGGGTGGCGGTTTTGTCAAATACTATGGCTTAAAAACAGGCCACCGTCGGATGGAAATCTTACGGTTACGTGGGATTCGCCAGGATTGAGCTCGTGGCGAACAATCGCCAGATATCATTACTAAAAAAAGGTGAAAACACACTGGGCTATAATTTGCACTGACTGACCACAAACAATCATACTAACATAGGTGTAAAATGGTCAAATACCTTGTCTACGCCGTGTTTGGAATTATATGCAAAAAAATTAGCAAGATGCCCATGCATTGCATGGAACATCAAGATGCATTTTTTTACAAAACACCTGTTGTGATTGACCCATGCAAGAGTAATCCCATGTGTAAAAACTAATGATATCTCGAGAATTTTATTGGAAAATGGTATCTCAACCACTTCATTGAAAAAATGATATCTCGAGAAAGATGATAGATAAGGTGAGGAGGAGTGGGGTGTGGTGGTGACCGGTGGTCGGACTGGGCGGAGGCATGGGGATGGACGGCGTCGGCAGCGGCCACCATGCCAGATTGTTCCAGAGACTTCCTTTTTTAATTGCTCAGCAATGAGGTTGCGGGAGATAAGGATGAACGAGGCAAGGCCTTATCTGTAAATGTGGAGAGAGGTGCAGGTATCTTCTGTAAAATTGTCATAGTTTGCTTTCTATCCGTCAGATATAGATCGGACAGTCTATATTATAACATGGCACGCACACCATCATCACCAACTCAGTTTTTTCTCTACTCCCACTCCTATTAAAGACTCCGTTGGTTATGATGGTGTGTCTAACATCCGCCATTTCTAGCCATTAGATCTACATCTAACAGCTGTGACGTAAGTTGTGGCCTTTTGCAACAATTCCCACTTCTCTGCTCCAGTTTACACAAAACCCCTTAGTATTTTGAAACCAACCACATTTATCCCTTACTTCATCAAAACAGCCCAAAGAATATATTTGGAGTGAAACATAAGATATTTTTAGTGATATGTATATCAAAATTAAACTATTTTCTTTCAAATTTGTGAATATGTATTATTCTACTTTGGATCCATTGCAACAGATGGGCTCATTGTTATAAAGGTTTATCTCTTGTATCATCCGCAACGAACACCTGGTGTACTGGTCCGGGCCGGATGCTCGCAGCGTGATGACCCGAGTTCGAATTCTGTTCTAAACTTTAGCTTTTTATATATTTTAAATATATACTTATTTCGCCATTGTACTGGCAGTGGAACCCACAGAGTACTTAGAATACAAGATTAAGGATGGATTTGTTTATTTTTAATTTTCGGTATGAATCTGTAGCCAGCCTACAAGTCATGTACACTGTACTGGTACTGGAACCCACAGAGTACTTAGAATACAAGATTAAGGATTTGTTTCTTTTTAACTTTCTATACGAATCTGTAGCCATCCTACAAGTCATGTACACTATACTGACAGTGGAACCCATAGAGTACTTAGAATACAAGATTAAGGATGCAATTAACTTTTTATAGAGGGAGAATTATACACGCAATTAACTCAAATGGATTGGACATGACTCTATTATTCTACAATGGAAACCGGCAAATTTCCTCCCTCGGGCCAGAGTAGGTTTCTCGATTTGCATGCGGGTTTAACAAAGGCGATTGATGGAGGCAAGGAGGGGTGTTCGGCAGGCGTGCAGCGGACGGCGTAGTACTATTCGATTTGTTATAAAAAACAAACAAAGAGTAGTAGAGATAGAGATAAGAGTAGAGATAGAGACTTAGGGAGCAGCACCATCTAATGCTTCGTGTGCTACTCCTACGCTCCATTCGGCGACCACAACGTCCCCTACAGCCACTCTCTCATACGCTCCATTCGGCGGGTGCTGTTAAAATTTTGGGAGCGCACTCTCGCGACTGCTGGCAGCAACAACTTCACCGACGAAAACTTGTTCCCCGACCTCGGCAACCTCTTCCTCAACGACATGGGACACAACCTCAATGCCAACGGTGCTGCTCCCGTTGCACCGTATGTGTTTATGTCCTTCCTGTTTGAAATCGTGGTAGAATTCATGTTTCTAGTCTGTGTCCTAGATTCTATCTGTTCATCTACTATTCTAGTCCACATGATTAGTTTAATCTTTGTTATAGCCGTCATGATTTATTTTGTGCTTATTCGAACTAAATCTCGTAGTAACTTCTCATATATTCAACTGGCGCAACGTCCCCTACAGCCACTCCCGTTTCATGGACGGCCTGGTTGATGCCTCCAAGGAGCCCTTCGTCTACTGATATGAGTGCCCGATGCCGTTTTGGGGCTCGCCGACAGACATCGTGCATCACCTCACGCAGGCATGCGGCGATCACTACTGGTCCTTGGCGGAGAACATAAAGTACGAGACATGCTACCCGTTCACCGTGTCGGAGTCGCTGGAGGATCACCGCCGCCTACTAGTCTCGGAGGAGGACGACAGCGTCTTCCTCTTGATCATGGGCACCGGTGAGGCCCACCCAGGCCACCGCCCCGTCTCTGTAGTGTGCGTCAGGGCGACGCCGCTGATGCTGACATTGACACAAGGACAATGTACGGGTGCTTGCTCACTGTTACTACCCCTCAGAGGCACGTGGGCGACAACACTGGCTACATGAAGCTGACTAGGACTGTGCCGAGCTGGGACCTTCCCACCGATGTGGACATGGAAGACGCATGGTATGATTCCCCCCCAACATGGTGCACAGGGACTCCAAGGAAGTTAAATGTTGATCATTAGTCTTTGCTCAATATAATCCGCTGTCTAAGCATGTGGATCCTTCCATGCATGATCTTGCTCTATTGGAGTATCACGCATGAATAAAAGTGTATCCATTTATGGTTTAGTCTAGAATCTTCCATGTATGAATTTTTAATACAGTATTGGTGAAAGACTTACGATGAACCATTTCTTACACCTCCTCTGCCCCCTTCCAATTCATCCTGATTTAATCCCTCCGTCTAGATGTATAAGGGCATGGTTAATACTTAATAGTATAGCCAACTGTTGACTATAAGAATGTGCCATGTCATCTGTAGCCAACATGTATAACAATCGATACTCAATAACTAATTCTTAAAGATCATTTCTCGCACAGCACAATAAGTGTTATTTCTTCACAAGTTTTGGATGCAGGTTGAATAGTTGAACGCTTTTGTTTGAAAAAGATACTTTTTATCTATTTCACCCGGAGGTTTGTGAGCTTTAGAGATGAAATAATATCCGAAGAAACCTATCGATACCCATTACACATGAGATGACCCCCACATCTTTGTCAGAATAAACAACTCCCCGATCAATGCATTTCACTCTTCCGTGCAATGCACGGGCACCTTACTATTGATTAGTACGACCAAAAATTGAACAAACATTATATATAGTATGATAATGCTGATGCATGTCACCTAAAATTATATCATTGAAAACAATGTTCAAATACGACTCCAACGATATAGTTTTTGTTGACATGCACTAACATTTTGTCAGTTAAATCTTCAGCAAAATTCAATGGGGGACTAATAAACCACGACCGATGTAGTACTAGTGTAGAGGGCGACGCTGCACGGGAGTCTCACCCTACTTGTGGCGCGGCAGTAAGGCCGTCATATCACAAAATCCAACCACTCCCAGTAATATGTTTCCCGGTGAAATAAACGGACAAGCAAACATCACATCCCTCCATCTTTTTTGCATTTCATCTCTCTGCATTTACTTTCTCCGGTTCATCTCACACACTCGATCCCTAGCTACTACTCCTAGTATCCCTAACTACTACTCCTAGGGACAGTTCTTTTGGCAGCTTAAAAAATAAGCCATCTTTTCCCTAGCTTTTCCCATAAGACTAGTCACAGTGGAGAGTAACATTAAGGCGCCTCACTCATTTATTTGGGCTTCTAAACTACTACTAGTACCTCCGTCCTGGTTTATGCGTCACCATTGTAATTTGTGCTAAATTTTGACGAAAGATTTAACTGATAAAATGTTAGTGCATGTGACATGCACAAACATTTCATTAGTTAAATTTATGATCAAAATTTGACAAATATTACAATGGGGACCAATAAACCAGGACAGAGGTAGTAGTTATGGGATTACTAATCTAGAAGCCTAAAAGAACTGTCCCCTGGTACTCCTACTAGTAGTAGTATTCAAGTTGGAATTCCAATTGCACGACACAACTTGTTAGGCAAAAAATTCGATACAGGGTGTAGGAAACGGTTTGGGAATTCGCATGCCTTTCCGACCAGTGATATACTCCGTACAAAGTATGACAGAGAAATAACCACAGAGAAGGAAGCTAAAAGTAAACAATCAAACGAGCATTTTTGCATTTTTTTTGCATTGAATCGTTTCACAAGCTTGACTAGTGTTGTTTTTCTACTTTTACAAAAACCGCATCATAATGTTAAAATGTGCATTTGCACGTACATAAGTAATAGTAGTACTCCCTCCGTCTAGGTGTATAAGTCTTCCCTCCTTCTTGGTCACGGTGCACAACCAAATATGACTTATTCACCTGGATGGAGGGAGTAGCGTAGTCTGCAAGCATATATAGAGAGAGACGTGTAGTGCGATAGTATATAGTAAATTTTGTGCTATATGCACATACTTACAAAATGCGTACGGATACACAAGGTTTCCAAACTTTCCCTTTTACATACTTAATTAAGGACGCTAATAATGCCCGAACGTTCGGATTTATCATTTGCATCCCAAAACTAATGAGATCGCCTTATGAAACTAAATTATACTCCTGCTAAAAGCCATGGCGCTTGTAGGAGCGCTTGCGGCGCACCACGAGTGCCCTGGTGCGTGGCCGTTTCCCAGCGCACCGACACAACACCTCTTCCTTAGCCTCACAACTCGCGAGGTGCTGATTGGTGGCTTGCCGGCGGGCGAGCGCGATCTCACCAGTGTGGTGATCTGGCGCCAACAGGTACTCCTCCTCGCTGTAAGCATGCACCCGGTCCACGTACCGCCAAGCGTAGATGAGGCGCTTGGGCCCGACTGCACTCTGGGCTTTGGCATGGGCGTCCTCCACCACCCTCACAGCCCTCGCCCGAGCCTTCTGCCAAAGAGCCAGTTGTCTGACTCTCCCGGATGTGACATAGGCCTGCCAGGCAGCTTGCCCCATGGCGCACTTCTCTTTCTCGGCCTTCTTCTCCATAGGTCAGCTCACTATCCAACTGAATTGCTTCCAATGGCACTGTATCGCTCAAAGGAATATCGGCCATCCCAGCGTCGCACTTCTTCAACTGGGAAACGTGAAACACATCATGAACTCCTGACAATCTTTTGGGCAATTCCAACTTGTACGCAACTTCTCCCATGCGTTCCAAAACTCTGTATGGTCCCACAAAACATGGTGCTAGCTTTCCCTTAACCACAAAACATTTAACTCCTCAAAGTGGTGACACACAAAGATATGCTCTATCTCCGACTTCATAGACTATCTCCTTGCGTTTAGTATCTGCATAACTCTTCTACCTGGATTGTGCTACCTTGAGTCGGTCTCGAATTAACTTAACCTTCTCCTCAAAATCCCTGATTAAGTCTGATCCGAACAACTATCGATCTCCAACTTCATCCCATGATAACAGTGTCCTGCACCTCCTTCCATACAAAGCTTCAAAAGGGGCCATCTTCAAACTGGCTTGATAACTGTTGTTATAAGAGAACTCTGCATAGGGAAAAATGGCATCCCAACTAGATCCATAATCTAGCGCACAAGCTCTCAACATGTCCTCTAGAATCCGATTGACTCTCTTGGTCTGTCCATCTGTTTGTGGATGAAAGGATGTACTGAACTCTAGCCTAGTACCCAAGGTTTCCTGTAGCTCATTCAAAAACTTTGAAGTAAACTGTGTTCCTCTATCAGATACGATGGTCCTCGAAACTCCATGCAGACATATGATCCTGGTCATGTATTGTCACGCCCAATATGCGACCCTATACAAAAGGAACTCGAAGGTCCCACCAAGGATAGACCCACATATTGAAACGCTTTTGCAAGGTGGATATCATTACATCAACATTACATAATAAATGGGGATACATACAAGAGGCATACAATGCCACACGAATACAACATCACAATACATTAGAGCATCATCCGACTACGGATGAAACACAAACATAAACTCAAATGTCATCCACCCTGCTCGCCCAGGATGCCGACCTGGAACCTATCCCCTGATCGAAGAAGAAGCAGAGGAAGAACTCAACGCAAGAAAGCGTCGCTCTCGCGTCATGAACATCGTGAAACCTGTACCTGCAACTATTGTTGTAGTAATCTGTGAGCCACGAGGACTCAGCAATCCCATTACCATGGGTATCAAGACTAGCAAATCTTAAAGGAAGGAAGGGGTAAAGTGGTGAGGCTGCAGCAGCGGCTAAGCATATATAGTGGCTAACATACGCAAATAAGAGCGAGAAGAGAGCAAGCGGAATGGTCGTGAACTAGTAATGATCAAGAAGTGATCCTGAACTCCTACTTACGTCAAACATAACCCAGAAACCGTGTTCACTTCCCGGACTCCGCCGAGAAGAGACCATCGCGGCTACACACACGCTGTTGATGCATTTTAATTCGGATCTGGTGTCAAGTTATCTACAACCGGACATTAACAAATTCCCATCTGCCTATAACTGCAGGCACGGCTTTCGAAATATTATACCCTGCAGGGGTGTCCCAACTTAGCCCATGACAAGCTCTCGCGATCAACGAAGGAATAGACCTTCTCCCAGGAAGACCCGATCAGACTCGGAATCCCAGTTTACAAGACATTTCAACAATGGTAAAACAAGACCAGCAAAGCCTCCCGCTGTGCCGACAAATCCCGATAGGAGCTGCACATATCTCGTTCTCAGGGCACACCAGATTGTCCAAACTTCCGGTAGGCCAGCCCAGAGTTGCCCCTGGTGGCCACCGGCGGCTGACAGTTTGGACCAACACTCACAACGAGCACTGGCCCGGGGGGGATAAAATAAAGATGACCCTCGAGAGCGCGACTCTCAAGGGAAAAAGGGCTAGGTGAGGCAAATGGTAAAACCAAGGTTGGGCCTTGCTGGAGGAGTTTTAATCAAAGTGAACTGTCAAGGGGGTCCCATAAATCACCCGACCGCGTAAGGAACGCAAAATCCGGGAACATAACACCGGTATGACGGAAACTAGGGCGGCAAGAGTGGAACAAAACACTAGGCAAAAGGCCGAGTCTTCCACCCTTTACCAAGTATATAGATGCATTAATAATATAAGAGATATTGTGATATCCCAACCAAAATCCTGTCCACCATGGAGAAATCTTCAACTTCACCTACAACTAGCAACGCTATAAGAAGGGCTGAGCAAAGCGGTAACATAGCCAAACAACGGTTTGCATAGGAAAGGTGTCAAAGGTTAGAGGTTCATGGCAATTTGGGATGGCTTGATAAACAGATAATAGGTAGCGCAACATAGCGATAGAATGAAGCAACTAGCATAGCAATGATAGTAGTGAGATCTAGGGTAGCGGTCATCTTGCCTGAAATCCCGCAAGGAAGAAGAACGAGTCCATGAAGAAGATGAAGCCACGAAGACGAACCAAGCGTAGACGAACGAATCCTCACGACCGCAACGAAACAGGAACTATCGGAACAAGCACACAACATAGTAAACACACCACACATGAACAAGGCATGATGCACAACAAGCATGATGCATGGCAAAGCTACATGAAGCTACTCATGGCAAGAGATGATGCAAACAAGAGCAACACACCAAGGCAAGTTCAAATGAGGCCGGGAACAACATATAACAATTCCGGTAAGTCCTCATATGAAATGGGTCCAGATCTGAATAAACCTTATGTTCAAGTTGTTAAACAGCAAGTTAAGATGCACAAAGATGATCTACATGAGATTCTAGTCAAGTTACATATAAAGTTCATTTAGTTCGGAGCTACGGCCTAGAAGATATGAGCAAAATAAGTTAAAAGGATGCAACATGATGATATGAAGCTACATGCCATTCTAAACAAGTTTCATATAGAGCACACTCAAAACGGAGCAACAGTTCAACACACACACATGAAACAAGTTTAAAGGACAAGCAGTCCAAAACAGCAACTAGGCATATTGCAAGCATCAAGACAATATGGTACAGCACCCCAACATAATAAAAAAAGGCATGTGCATGAAGTACAGGTAAATCACAACAAAACATGAACACTGAGCTATCTCCAGAAATCACCAGAACATACTCAAACACACATGGTAAGATTGCAAGTTATAACAATTTCAGACTTTGCAGAAAATAACATCACGATGCAATGTTTAGAGCTATCAAACAACATGTTACAGGAACTTATAATGGCAAACAAAGGCATGGCATGAATCTAATAATTCCATAGATCAAAAGTCCCTTACTTACCATAAGCCAAAAAGGATCAGAAAATATGATGGCACCCACGTAAACATAGCAAGTTATTATTACAGATTCATACATGGCAGGAACATAATTATGAAGGCATGTAGATGAGCTTGTGCAACTCACTACAGAGCAAAACATGGCATGGCAAGGCAACCAACAGTAATAAGACATATTTCTGAAGCTAAGCATGGCAATAGCAAGTCCATAGCATGCAAGGATCAACTACAACAAGCTTGGCCAAATTGAATAACATGTAAACAATCTGCCAGGAAACATTTTGAAGCAAAAGTACAGCACGAAAATGACATGCTAGACTACTCCATAATTGCAACCAGAGGGATGAATGGATAGACAATAACCTATTGTTCAAAACAACCTTACTGAAGTATCTCAAATTATGCATGGATCACTCTGTAGCAACAAGTTTACATGGCATCAAAATTACAACAGAACAGGGACTAAAATCAGCATTAACACGAAGCCTAGTTTGCATGCTTGTGCTAGTCACCACATTGATCACAAAAATACATGGTAAGCACGTCTGTAAAGATGGCATGGCATAGTTCAAAACACATGTAGACATCAACCTCATAGGATGCACACATCAATCATGGCAAAAATGACAAAAGAGCTCGTTCTGTTAACAGACAGCAGAAAACATTATGAAGCACTCTTCCAAAGATGATTCAGGCTTCTAGATGACCTCAAACGAATATGATGCGATGGAATGAAATGATCTACTCGTTGATACGAAAAATTTGACATATTACACACACGAAACGGAGCTACGGATGCAGAGATATCATACGTTGACCAGGGCATGAAAATTACTGGATTCTGGGACTTAGTGAAATTGAACCTCGCAGAAACTGGATCTCGCGGTCCCGAGGACGAGACGGTACGGGACGGGCGGCTGTTTGGATGGAGGGATGAGGCGGTCCAGGGCCCGGCTTGGACGACGAAGAACCGGGACGACGAGGCCGCGGGACGACGCGGTGCGACCGCGCGTTTGGATCGCTGGGCGCCGGGATCACGGGACGAGGCGGTCCCGGTTGGGGTCAACGCCGGCCGGCGGCGGCGGGTTCCTGATCCGGCTGGGAGGCGCGAGCAGGAGGGGCAGGGAAGGCGCGGAGCCGCGGATTTGGTCGGCCGGCGCCGGATCCGGGCAACGACGGCGGTTCGCGGCAAAGGAGGTGGCGGAGCTTCGGCGCGGGGGCGTGGAGGAACCGCAGGGGGCGGCGCGGCGGCGGCGACCGCGGCCGGCGCGGGAGGCGGCGGCGGCCCCTGGCGCGGCCAAGCGCGGGCCGAGATGGCGGCGCGGCTGGCGCGGGCTGCCGGAGGGGAAGGCAGGCGGTGGGGACGGGAGGAGATCCGCGCGGGGGCGGCGGCGCGGGAGCACG
>NC_041393.1:484823105-484831050 GCF_002162155.2 Triticum dicoccoides
GTCGGCGGCGGGGCTGGACCCAGGCGGCGGCGGGGGATCTGGGCCCGGGCAGGCCCGCGATGGGCTTCCCCGGGCCGCGCGGTGGGGAACGGCGGCGGGACAGGTGTCGCACGGAGAGTGGCTGCGGGCGGCGGCGTGGGGCAGGGCGGACGTGTCCGGTGGGGCGCGGACATGTCCGACGCGCGAGGAGGGAGAGGGCTAGGGTTTCATCCGCGAATTCGGGGGAGGGAGACTAATATATAGGTAGAGGGCGCTAGGAGAGTCCAAATGAGGAGCGTTTTTTGCCCACATGATCGTGATCGAACGACCGAGAGCATGGAGGGGATTTAGATGGGTTTTGAGCCAGTTTGGAAAGGGTGTTGGGCTTTAAAGAGAGGGGGGGTTATGGCTACGCTGTTTAACCATTGGAGTACTAAACGACCTCCAAATGGCACGAAACTTGACAGGCGGTCTACCGGTGGTATACCAAGGCCACTTGGCAAGCCTCGGTCCATTCCGAGAATGTTCCACACCCGCTCACAACGAGAGACAAAAGGGGGACGCCGGAGAGCATAGGAGCGCCGGATCGTGAAACGGACAACGGGGAAAAGGCTCGGATGCATGAGACGAACATGTATGCAAAATGAAATGCACATGATGACATGATAAAATGCAACACGCAAGCAAATGACATGGCAACTACGGCGAATAACTGGCAGACACTTGGCGCATCGAATCAGGGGCGTTACAACACTCCACCACTACGAGAGGATCTCGTCCCGAGATCTAGGATGGCACCGGAGGGAAAAGGAAGAGGAAGATAAGCGGTAAAACTAAGTTGCTTCTTCGACAAATGAGTGAAACCAAAGCACCTTGAGAGGTTGAGAAATAAGAAAGAAAGAAAACAACAAAGATGAACAAGATTGCAAACAATCTGTTAGAAAAGAGGAACAAGGAACATTACGAGAACTTGAAGGTTGCGAAGACATGAATCAAGAGCACAAAGGACAAGAAGGAATTGAAACCACTCTGGTTGAAACAAGGTAAGAATGAAAAGAACACGATCCTCAATACGAGACGATGAGTGAAGAGAGCAACATTACAATGTCTCCGGAAGAAAGAATAGAATATAGATCATTGGGATAACAGATGGAGGAGAAAATGCCAACTTCTGCCACAAAAGAGCTCGGAAAGCACCCTTGCAAAGAAGAATTGAATGGAGTTGTTGGAAAATCAACAACGAAAAGCACAGGCTTGTTGTGGGCTTATGGAAAACAACTCAAAATGATGAGGTGACAACTGGCCACTAAAGGAAACAATTGCTTGCTTGAGAACAACGAAGAGATGAAAACCTCTTTCACAGAGAAGGATATGGAGAAAACTTGGATCATTGATAAACACCACAATAGCAACATTCCTTAGGGAAGGCTTTAGGTGAAATCTATACCAAGATAACTCCAGAGAAAAGATTGATGGATTTAAAATACCTCATTCTTGAGAACATGTGAATCAAGGAACATGAACTCAAAATTATCAAGAATGACATAACACCACCTCAAATGATAAGGTAGAAAGAATTGCACTTAGGAATGCAAGATGAAGAATACTTGAACTCCTCTGAAAAGAATCTCGATTAACACTTCGAGAAGAAATTAAATCCTTGATGAACCATCATGTAGAGCCTCCATGAAGAACTCCGGTAATAAAAGGATGATAGAAAGAAAGAGAGGTTGAAAACACAATGTGAACCCTTGCAATGATTTAAATGGAGCTTCACGACGAGATAAAGCGGAAAACTTGGAACTCTGGAAAGAAAATATAAACCATCTCGAACCGAGAATTACATCCTGATGAACAAACTCCAGAAGAAGGAATTAATCACTTGGATGAAACAAGAATAAGAATTATGTCATGCCTATCCTTCACCAATTTAAATTGATGACAAGCAACGGATTTGGCATACTACTTATTCTCGTAGAAAGAATTAAGGGAGATATAGCGTAAACTTGAGAAGGTCTTCAACGAACCACCGGTAGGATTGGAAAGAACGGATGAATCTATATTATAACGAAGGAAGAGAAATCTTGAAGGAACCACCGTAAGAATTGAAAATGAGATTAGCAAAGGTACAATTCACCGGGAAGAATTGGAAAAACGAATGAATATACTTGAGGGGATTTAGATACAAGAGAACAAAGAGATCACGAGCTGATTGAAGAATACTTGAATGAAGCACCGGTATGATTTGGAGAACGAGAGCTGAAAGCTTGAATGAATAATTCTGAGATGATGGGCTACGGAGAATCAATCTGAAAAGACTCTTGAATTGCTCCGGATGGATGAAAAAAATTCTCACAATCGAAAACAATTATGAGAGGATGGCATCAAGCTAGAACCATGAATCTTGAAGAGAATGGAACAAGATTTAAGAGAAACTCTTCTTCGGTCTTCAAATGTTGAGAAAGATGATAAGAACCACCATGAATTGTTGAGATACTCCGGGAGAATTAAAAGAGGAAAGGTTAAGTCAAAGATGAAAAGAATTTGAAAGATCTTGGAGAAAGACATTTGATTGATGATAATTCATTCTTACGTCAAACTTGGAAATGAATTTGAGAATCGCTCCTGATAATTCGAAGAGTTAGGTAAGATCCTGGGAAAAGACATGTGGGTTAGGGCCCACTCAAAAGAAACACCATTGAACGATTTTAAAGAGAGATTGCACCGGTAGAATAAAATGACTTGAATGAGATAATAATCTCGAAATAGCTTGAATGGATTGAGAATGGAAACACAAGTCTTGTGAGATATCTTCAACACTCCGGGTATGAACTGGGAGAGGTGAATGAATAAGAGAGCCTTGAATAAGAAATTCACATGGGAAGATATGTGAAACCGAAGGAAGAGATATGATCAACACTGAAGCGTCAAATTACTTCACCGGAGAAGAATACGAGAATGAAGAATAATGAACTTGAAACTGTTGAGCATCTTCATGGGAAATCACCGGATAAGAACATTGAAAGAAAAGAATGAAGAGACTTCACATGAATAAATGGATACTTGATTAAGAAATCTGGGTCCTTGAAGGAAAAGGGTGGGAGGGAGGGAAAACAAAGGCAACTTGGGACAGATGAAATAAACACCGTCGAGAAAACTTAGAATTGATCTTGCGGATGGAAAAAAAATGATGGGATCCACCTGAAGAGAAGCACGCTGGTTGGAAAATAGTTGACATGACAACCTTAGTGATCAAGAAGGATCAGTACTCCCATAGAAATATGAGAAGACCGTTTAGGAAAGGTATGGAATCAACACTTGACTTTGAAGCAACTCGAATACCACAAATAAAATAAAACAAAGGATTTGGCTTGCAGAATAAGCCGGAAACAAACATATGATAGATCCCATATCATATCATGTGGCTGTTGGAAAGAAAAAACTAGAGCTACTTGAATTCCCACCTATAAAACTCCCGAAACTTTCTGGTTATGCAATCTGGTGTTGGGGATACAGGGGAAGCAATATATCTCACGCAAACTAACAATCCCTACATCCAGTTGTATCCATCCGTCAACACATAACCAAGAAACCTTCGGAAATCGTGTACCTCAACCTTCGAAAAGCATCCGTTATACGAGTTATGGCAAGACTCCCGAACTCCCCAGTACTGGGTGACGTCGAGGTTATCTCACCAACAACTCCATAAAAGAGATTTCCGATGTCGGCAAAAACTCAGGTATTCCAGAACTGCAATGATAAAATTGTGACGACAACACCTCGGAGCTCAACTCCCCGGGTCAATGCCACATAAATAGACAGGAGGCACCAAGAACAATGTTCTCGTCACAAAACCATCGGAATGATTCCAAGATACCCGCGTGATCCTAAGTTTTTTTTGTGAAATTTGAGGAGAGGAAAGTCAAAACATCTACGTCAGGAGACCTCACCAGAGCAACGAAGGGGGCTGAGGAGTAAAAAGAATCCTACTCTCCGATATATATAATCCTAAGACTCAAAATAGTTTTCTTCTAGACTCAACAACAGCCAACAATCAAGGGGGCTCCTATGGTCGGTCGAGGCTCTGATACCAACTTGTCACGCCCAATATGCGACCCTATCCAAAAGGAACTCGAAGGTCCCACCAAGGACAGACCCGCATATTGAAACGCTTTTGCACGGTGGATATCATTACATCAACATTACATAATAGATGGGGATACATACAACAGGCATACAATGCCACACGAATACAACATCACAATACATCAGAGCATCATCCGACTACAGATGAAACACAAACATAAACTCAAATGACATCCACCCTGCTAGCCCAGGCTGCCGACCTGGAACCTATCCCCTGATCGAAGAAGAAGCAGAAGAAGAACTCAACGCAAGCAAGCATCGCTCTCGTGTCATGAACATCGCGAAACCTGTACCTGCAACTGTTGTTGTAGTAATCTGTGAGCCACGAGGACTCAGCAATCCCATTACCATGGGTATCAAGACTAGCTAAGCTTAAAGGAAGGAAGGGGTAAAGTGGTGGGGCTGCAGCAGCGACTAAGCATATATAGTGGCTAACATACGCAAATAAGAGCGAGAAGAGAGCAAGCGGAATGGTCGTGAACTAGTAATGATCAAGAAGTGATCCTGAACTCCTACTTACGTCAAACATAACCCAGAAACCGTGTACACTTCCCGGACTCCGCCGAGAAGAGACCATCACGGCTACACACACGCTGTTGATGCGTTTTAATTCGGATCTGGTGTCAAGTTATCTACAACCGGACATTAACAAATTCCCATCTGCCTATAACCGCAGGCACGGCTTTTGAAAGATTATACCCTGCAGGGCTGTCCCAACTTAGCCCATGACAAGCTCTCGCGATCAACGAATGAATAGACCTTCTCCCAGGAAGACCCGATCAGACTCGGAATCCCGGTTTACAAGACATTTCGACAATGGTAAAACAAGACCAGCAAAGCCTCTCGCTGTGCCGACAAATCCCGATAGGAGCTGCACATATCTCGTTCTCAGGGCACACCGGATTGTCCAAACTTCTGGTAGGCCAGCCCAGAGTTACCCCTGGTGGCCACCGGCGGCTGACAGTTTGGACCAACACTCACAACAAGCACTGGCCCAGGGGGGATAAAATAAAGATGACCCTCGAGAGTGCGACTCTCAAGGGAAAAAGGGCTAGGTGAGGCAAATGGTAAAACCAAGGTTGGGCCTTGCTGGAGGTGTTTTATTCAAAGAGAACTGTCAAGGGGGTCCCATAAATCACCCGACCGCGTAAGGAATGCAAAATCCGGGAACATAACACCGGTATGACGGAAACTAGGGCGGCCAGAGTGGAACAAAACACTAGGCAAAAGGCCGAGTCTTCCACCCTTTACCAAGTATATAGATGTATTAATAATCTAAGAGATATTGTGATATCCCAACCAAAATCCTGTCCACCATGGAGAAATCTTCAACTTCACCTGCAACTAGCAATGCTATAAGAAGGGCTGAGCAAAGTGGTAACATAGCTAAACAACGGTTTGTATAGGAAAGGTGTCAAAGGTTAGAGGTTCATGGCAATTTGGGATGGCTTGATAAACAGGTAATAGGTAGCGCAGCATAGCGATAGAACGAAGCAACTAGCATAGCAATGATAGTAGTGAGATCCAGGGTAGCGGCCATCTTGCCGGAAATCCCGCAAGGAAGAAGAACGAGTCCATGAAGAAGATGAATCCATGAAGACGAACCAAGCGTAGACGAACGAATCCTCACGATCGCAACGAAACAGGAACTATCGAAAGAAGCACACAACATAGTAAACACACCACACATGAACAAGGCATGATGCACAACAAGCATGATGCATGGAAAAGCTACATGAAGCTACTCATGGCAAGATATGATGCAAACAAGAGCAACACACCAAGGCAAGTTTAAATGAGGCCGGGAACAACATATAACAATTCCAGTAAGTCCTCTTATGCATATTTCGAAATGGGTCCAGATCTGAATAAACCTTATGTTCAAGTTGTTAAATAGCAAGTTAATATGCACAAAGATGATCTACATGAGATTCTAGTCAAGTTACATATAAAGTTCATTTAGTTCGGAGCTACGGCCTAGAAGATATGAGCAAAATAAGTTAAACATGGCATTGATGCAAAATGCATACAAACATCAAGCAAACACCTCAAAACATGGATGCAACATGATAATATGAAGCTACATGCAATTCTAAACAAGTTTCATATAGAGCACACTCAGAACGGAGCAACGGTTCAACACACACACATGAAACAAGTTTAAAGGACAAGCTGTCCAAAACAGCAACTAGGCATATTGCAAGCATCAAGAAAATATGGTACAACACCCCAACATAAAAACAAAAGGCATGGGCATGAAGTACAGGTAAAGCACAACAAAACATGAACACTGAGCTATCTCCAGAAATCACTAGAACATACTCAAACACACATGGTAAGATTGCAAGTTATAACAATTTCAGACTTTGCAGAAAATAACATCACGATGCAATGTTTAGAGCTATCAAACAACATGTTACAGGAACTTATAATGGCAAACAAAGGCATGGCATGAATCTACTAATTGCATAGATCAAAAGTCCCTTACTGACCATAAGCCAAAAAGGATCAGAAAATATGATGGCACCCACGTAAACATAGCAAGTTATTATTACAGATTCATACATGGCAGGAACATAATTATGAAGGCATGTAGATGAGCTTGTGCAACTCACTACAGAGCAAAACATGGCATGGCAAGGCAACCAACAGTAAGAAGACATATTTCTGAAGCTAAGCATGGCAATAGCAAGTCCATAGCATGCAAGGATCAACTACAACAAGCTTGGCCAAATTGAATAACATGTAAACAATCTGCCAGGAAACATTTTGAAGCAAAAGTACAGCACGAAAATGACATGCTAGACTACTCCATAATTGCAACCAGAGGCATGAATGGATAGACAATAACCTATTGTTCAAAACACCCTTACTGAAGTATCTCAAATTATGCATGGATCACTCTATAGCAACAAGTTTACATGGCATCAAAATTACAGCAGAACAGGGACTAAAATCAGCATTAACACGAAGCCTAGTTTGCATGCTTGTGCTAGTCACCAAATTGATCACAAAAATACATGGCAAGCACCTCTCTAAAGATGGCATGGAATAGTTCAAAACACATGTAGACATCAACCTCATAGGATGCACACATCAATCATGGCAAAAATGACAAAAGAGCTCGTTCTGTTAACAGACAGCAGAAAACATTATGAAGCACTCTTGCAACAATGATTCGGGATTCTACACGACCTCAAATGAATATGATGCGATGGAATGAAATGATGCACTCGTTGAGATGAACAATTTGACATATTACACGCACGAAACGGAGCTACGGATGCAGAGATATCATACATTGAACAGGGCATGAAAAGTACTGGATTCTAGGACTTAGTGAAATTGAACCTCGTAGAAACTAGATCTTGCGGTCCCGAGGACGAGACGGTACGGGACGGGCGGCCGTTTGGATCGAGGGACGAGGCGGTCCAGGGCCCGGCTTGGACGACGAACAACCGGGACGACGAGGCCGCGGGACGACGCGGTGCGACCGCGCGTTTGGATCGCTAGGCGCCGGGATCGCGAGATGAGGCGGTCCCGGTTGGGGTCAACACCGGCCGGCGGCGGCGGGATCCTGATCCGGCGGGAAGGCGCGAGCAGGAGGGGCGGGGAAGGCGCGGAGCCGCGGATCTGGTCGGCCGGCGCCGGATCCGGGCAACGACGGCGGTTCGCGGCGAAGGAGGCGGCGGAGCTTCAGCGCGGGGGCATGGAGGAACCGCAGGGGGCAGCGCGGCGGCGGCGACCGCGGCCGACGCGGGAGGTGGCGGCGGCCCCTGGCGCGGCCAAGCGCGGGCCGAGACGGCGGCTCGGCTGGCGC
>NC_041393.1:484831489-484856828 GCF_002162155.2 Triticum dicoccoides
GGGCCGCGCGGTGGGGAACGGCGGCGGGACAGGTGTCGCACGGAGAGTGGCTGCGGGCAGCAGCGCGGGGCAGGGCGGACGTGTCCGGTGGGGCGCGAACATGTCCGGCGCGCGAGGAGGGAGAGGGCTAGGGTTTCATCCGCGAAATCGGGGGAGGGAGACTAATATATAGGTAGAGGGAGCTAGGAGAGTCCAAATGAGGAGCGGTTTTCGCCCACACGATCGTGATCGAACGACCAAGAGCATGGAGGGGAGTTAGATGGTTTTTGGGCCAGTTTGGAAAGGGTGTTGGGCTGCAAAGAGAGGGGGGTTACGTCTACGCGGTTTAACCGTTGGAGTACCAAACGACCTCCAAATGGCACGAAACTTGACAGGCGGTCTACCGGTGGTATACCAAGGCCACTTGGCAAGCCTCGGTCCATTCCGAGAATGTGCCACACCCGCTCACAACGAGAGACAAAAGGGGGACGCCGGAGAGCATAGGAGCGCCGGATCGCGAAACGGACAACGGGGAAAAGGCTCGGATGCATGAGACGAACACGTATGCAAAATGAAATGCACATGTTGAAATGATAAAATGCAACATGCAAGCAAATGACATGGCAACTATGGCGAATAACTGGCAGACACCTGGCGCATCGAATCCGGGGCGTTACATGTATATCTTCGCCAACTTAGCACTAGTATAAGTTGTGTTCACCGGGATGAAATGGGCTACTTCCATCAAATGATCTACTACAACCCAGATAGAGTCATAGCCTGAACGAGTCCTGGGTAATCCCGTGATAAAATCCATGCCAAGTTTGTCCCACTTCCATTCGGGTATCGGCAATGCATGTAGCAATCCTACTGGCTTCTAGTGCTCTTCCTTGACTCTCTGACATACATCGCATACTGCTACATACTCGGCAATATCCTTCTTCATTCCTGTCCACCAGAAACTTTCCTTCAAATCCAGATACATCTTGGTGTTGGCTGGGTGAATCGAGTAAGGCGAAACATGAGCCTCTTGAAGAATCAACTTCCTAATCTCAATGTCATTAGGCACATAAATTCGATCCTCAAACCATAGGGTGTCGTGCCCATCCTCACGAAATCCTTTAGCTTTTCCTTTACTCATCCTTTCCTTTATCTCAACAATCTCCTTGTCTATCTTTTGGGCTTCTCTGATCTTACCCAACAAAGTGGACTGAATTTCCAATGCTACAACATAACCTCTCGGAACTATCTCCAAGCGTAGCTCTCAAAGGTCATCTGCTAACTCCTTAGGTAATCCTCCGGTTATGAGCGTGTTAATGTAGCTCTTGCGGCTCAACGCATCTGCTACGACATTGGTCTTTCCTGGATGATAATGCAATCTCATGTCATAATCCTTTATGAGCTCCAAGCATCCCCTTTGCCTGAGGTTTAACTCCTTCTGCATGAAGATGTACTTCAAACTCTTATGATCCGTCTAAACATCACAACGGTTTCCGATGATAAAGTGTCTCCATGACTTGAGCACATGCACTACAGCTGCTAAATCCAAGTCATGCATAGCATAATTCAACTCGTGAGGTCAAGGTGGTCGTCAGGCATATGAGACAACTCTTCCTTCCTGCATAACCACACCTCCAAGTCCTCGACGTGAAGCGTCGCAATACACTTGGAAATCCTTGCATTGGTCTGGGAGAATCAGCACTGGGGCTGTAACCAAACGTCTCTTCAACTCCTGAAAACTGGCCTCACAATCCTCAATCAATTTAAACTTGGTGTCCTTCTTCAATAACTGCGTCATGGGCTTCGTAATCTTGGAAAAATTCTCAATAAATCTCCGGTAATAACCTGTGAGTCCAAGAAAACTTCTGATCTCTCCCACTGAGGTGGGTGCCAACCATTTAGTGATAGAAGCAACCTTTTTAGGGTCTACTGCTATTCCTTCTGCGGATATAACATGTTCGAGAAATCCAACTTCCTTCAACCAAAATTCACATTTGCTTAACTTGGCATACAACTGATGTTCCCTGAGCTTCTTGAGCACCAAACGTAAATGTTCCTTATGCTCTTCTTCATTCTTCGAGTAGACCACTATGTCATCAATGAACACCACGACGAACTTATCCAAAAACTCCATGAACACCTTGTTCATCATACTCATGAAATAGGCAGGGGCGTTAGTCAAACCAAATGACATAATTGTATACTCATATAGCCCATACCTCGTGGTAAAAGTTGTCTTAGGTATATCCTTCTCTCGCATCTTCAACTGGTGATAAACTGATCGAAGATCGATCTTGGAGAAAACTTTAGCTCCTTGCAGCTGGTCAAACAAATCATTGATCATCATCAGAGGATAATTGTTCTTGATCGTCACCTCATTCAGCGCACGATAATTAACAACCATCCTCAAAGATCCATCCTTCTTCTCCACTAGAAGCACTGGGCTCCCCAAGGTGATGAACTTGGTCGATGTAAACTTTCTCCAGTAACTCCTTTATCTGCTTCTTAATTTCCTCCAGATCTTTTGCGGGCATCCGATACGATTTCTTTGATATTGGTCCGGTGCCTGGCAATAGCTCAATCAAAAACTCAATGTCTCTATCTGGTGGCATGCCTGATAACTCCTCCTAAAATACGTTGGGATAATCCTTGACCACTAGTACTTCCTCTTGAACAACTCCTGATAAGGAATTCACCCGAGTCCTCCTCGACGCATGCCTAGACACATACTTGATCCTTTTTCCTTCCGGGGTGGTGAGAAGAATTGATTTACTGGCACAATCGATGTTTCTCTCAAACTTGGATAGCCAATCCATGCCTAATATCACATCTGATCCTTGTGACTCCAGTATAATCAGGTCGGTGGGAAAAACATGTCTACCTATGGTTACTGGCAACTGACAGCATCCCCTACTAGCCATATACTCCGCTCCTGGGGAACTTACTAACATAGGTGACTTAAGGGCTACTGTTGGAAACTTATACTTATCCACAAATACCCTTGATATGAAGGAATGAGATGCACCAGTATCGAAAAGAACAAGTGTTGTAAATGCTTTAATCAAAAACTTACCGACAACTGCGTCGGGTTGATCCTCAATCTCCTCCACACTAACGTGGTTCACTTGACCTTTGGTGAAGGGGTTGGGCTTCTTGGAAGAACCTCCAGTTTCATTTCCATTCTTGGCTTCAGGGCATTCAGTGGCGTAACGTCCGGTCTTCCTGCACTTGAAACAAGTAATGTGGCTCAGATCCCTCTTGGCTGGTGTTGCGGGGTTGGAACGGTTCTGGCTGCTGCTTCCTCCATTCCCATTGCCATTCTTGGGGCCACTATGGTTGTGCAAACTTGCTCCATTGTGCATTTGTCCTCCATGGTTATGGCCTCCATGGTTGTGAGTATGTCCTCCTGAGTATGGGGAGTAGCGGGGCTTCTGCTGATTTCCAAAAGTGTACCTCCCCTGTCCATACTTCCTCTTATGATTGTCAATCCGTTGTTGCTTGCCTTCTATCATGAGGGCCCTGTCTACCAACTCCTGGTACTTTTGAAAGTTGCCACCATCAACTGCATGCTCAGGTTATCATTGACTCCCTCAAGAAACTTCTCCTGCTTCACGGCATCTGTGGCCACATCATCTGGGGCATAACAGGCTAGCTTGCTGAACTCATCCAAATACTGTCCCACCGTACGACCTCCTTGGTGCAAGTTGCGAAACTCGCGCTTCTTCATGCTCATAGCTCCTGCTGAAACACGGGCGGTGCGGAAAGCCTGCTGAAACTAATCCCACGTAACTGTATCAATGGGGTAAGTGGTGGTGAAGTTCTCCCACCAAGATGTTGCGGGTCCATCAAGCTGATGTGCGGCAAAACGCACTCTCTCCGCATCTGCGCATCCTTAAGTGGTCAGCTCTCTTCCAATCTTGTGGAGCCAATCATCTGCAACAATCAGCTCGGTGCTGCTAGAGAACACCGGCGGATTTAACCTTAGAAAGCGGGCTAGGTTGTCAACAGGGGGTGGTGGCAGTGTGTTGTTGTTGTTGTTGTTGTTGTTGTTGTTGTTGTTGCCTTGGTCCTGGTTCTGAACTAGCATCTGCATCAAGGCATTCTGCTGCTGGATCAACTGAGTGAGCTCCAGTCGGAACACGAACCCATTGTCATGTCTCGGAGGCATCTGATGGGTTAGAAGGGGTGAGCAAGTAAAATAGAATAAGGTCTAAGAGAGATTCACTACCCATATGCTCATGAGACAAACATAATCAATTCACTTCATTCAATATCAAACAACGTTCACACAAACGATCTAAACTACGATTACAAACTCGATCGATGCTAACTACTTGGAGGAATACTACTAGTAACATGGTGGTCGTTTAGAAATTTTGATCAGAGGGAGACTCCATGATATCTGCTCCAGCTTCGTCAAAGTAACCATCATCACTGTCGTCATTTGTATCACTATCCGTGTCGGTGTCGTCCAAGATGATGTAGTCCTCCAAACGGATCTCCTTTGTTGGTTCTCTCTTATGATTCTCCACTGGTAGTCCTAGCTTCCTCTTCAGATCTTCATGCTTATCCAGTAGTACGGAAATTTCTTCCTCATATTTATCGCATGTAAACTTGAGTTCCTCTTCTAGCTTGAGATTCTTCTCCATCAGCTTCTTCATCTTCTTCATGTTGAAGCATAGTTGGTTCTCTTGTCGGCGAATGTGATCACCCATCTCCTGAATGTAAGCTGCAATTGATCCATCCTTCCTGGTACGAATCATTTCCCATTCTTCATCTCAGCGTCCGCATATTTGATAGATAGTGTTTTCCAGCTCCTTGGGATATACTTCACATATGCGTCCAAAAGTGATGTGGGCTACCATGCTCTTTCCCAAACTCCAGCTTGGTGCATCCAGGTAGAAATCAATAGGCTTCGTTGTTGGTGCAAATGTCCTCCCAGGTACCCAGACTTTGATCTTCCAGTGCTCCTCTTCCGGTAAAGTTGCAGAGAAAGTCCCAGTGAAGCTTGGTAGTCTGATGTTCAAGTACTTAGTGACTTCCTTCAGGTGTCGTCCGAAAGGGGTGTCGTCATCCGGCTGAGTGAACTTGTTCCTGGGGTCTGCCATCTATAGAGTAGAAATAGAGTAGAATTAGAAATGAGAAGAGGAGAGAAATCGTGTGGCTTATTCTAGTGGTCGCGTCCTACAGTCATTGTGTGCTCTGATACCATCTTGTAGCAACCACGATCCCAGTGTACTGAAGTCTCTGTGCTTAAGTGTCATCCCTGGATCGGTAATGATGACGCACACAGTACTCGAGGAATTATAACCGAGTTCAATCACACACTTATTACATCGAGTCCTCATAAAGAGTATGATTACACAAAAATATCATGGCTGAAGGCCATCTAAACTAAAGAACTGCGGAAGATTCATAGGTAACTGAGTCCATCAACTCCAACAGCATAGCTGAGTGCAAGACAACAACCTATCGCACCTTATTCGTCATCTGAGTAGTTCGCAACATGAGACGTTGCAACCGTGTAGGTCAGCACATTGAATATGCGGGCAAAGTTACACTGTAAAGCAATGAATGCAAGAACTATATCTACATGCAATATTTGGCTGGTGGAGGATCTATGTTTATTATTTTGCATGTAGCTAGTTTTTCCCTACAACAAAGGAATAAATTTATTTAAACTACTCCCAAGTTGTTCCAATATTTGAGAAGGTTCCTCCAACTCAAATCCCAATTAACAAGTATCATCATTAAACCCAATTCAAATTAATTAAAGAGTGATGAGATCAACAATAATATCCAATTCCAGATACTCAAGATGTCCATAACCGGGGACATGACTAACCATGATTAGTTTATACACTCTGCAGAGGTTGCGCACTTTTCCCCACAAGACTCGAGCGCCTCCATGATCGGAAGATCCAGACATAGTCTTTCTGAAGTACTAACTCTTTACTCAGGGCAGACCAGTACACCTACTTTCCCACTACATCTGCTAGTCCACCTCTTCGAGAGCTCATACAACTTACTCAACTATGCCAGAGCCCATAATGGCTTGTGGCTGCACACGGAAATTTCTAGTCATGAAATATCATATGATCCCTTTTAGCCTGGGTGGCGAACCGAGGAAGAATCAAACGAGTACTCCGGGATTTCCCTTAATGGACAAACACTGGATTCTCCAGGTGCCCCAACCAATCCACCCAGATATGTATTAAAGTTTCCACCTTATTGTTATCCATGATTAATAACTCTCATAACTTCCATGTGAATCATGATCCTATCCCCATCTACGAGCATGGCTAAGCAATAATAGAGCATAACGTATATTCCCGGGGTGATCAAAAGGTATTAGGTTCCTACCTCAAGTACTACAACCAAACCACATGTTTCCCAATCCTACTCATGCAATTATTTGAGGGGCAAATACTAATGCATAGTAAAAACTGGGTGTAGAAGAATATGATCAAAGTGTAACTTGCCTTGCTGACAATCTGCAAACTCTAGGGATTCGTAGTAACAAGCTTTGCACTTCGAGAAATCTAGCATAGACAAACAATAGCATACATAAGCAACCACTCAAACCAAACAAAAAATCAAGAAAAGATCCAAATCAAACATGAAGCAAGCAAACATCTAAACTAAACAGAAAACAAAACCTAACATCATTATTTTCATGTGTATTAGATCTTAATAGTAGGTACAAGTGATTAGCTACAATTTGCAAAAAGAAAGGACTCAAACGGAGAAACGAAACTCAAGATACGACGAAACAAGATCGTTTACTAATCTGAACTAAACTCAAATTTTAAAATTTTAAAATCATGTTCAAGTTGGTTAACTGGAAAGAAGAGATCGTTATGAAGATTTAGGCACTGGTTTCATTTAATTTGGATAAACGAGCAAAAAGTTACGCTAGTTTTAAGATCAGGGGCTAAATTGCGAGAAAACTATTCATAGATAGGTCCCTAGCCGAAAATAAAACTAAAAACAAACATCTACCGTGCGAACGTTCGTTAACAGAACTAAACGAACAAAAACCATTCGCTAACTAAGGAAGTCCGGGATTAAGGGGTCCTTAGCCGAAAATAAAACTAAAAACAAACATCTACCGTGCGAACGTTCGTTAACAGAACTAAACGAACAAAAACCGTTCGCTAACTAAGGAAGTCCGGGATTAAGGGGTCCCTAGCCGAAAATAAAACTAAAAACAAACATCTACCGTGCGAACGTTCGTTAACAGAACTAAACGAACAAAAACCGGAGGCTAATGGTAACAGAACGTTCCTTGGACAGCCGGACTATATACTTCGGCCGGACTGTTGGACTATGAAGATACAAGATTGAAGACTTCGTCCCGTGTCCGGATGGGAGCTTGGCGTGGAAGGCAAGCTTGGCAATTCGGATATGTAGATCTCCTTCTTTGTATCCGACTCTGTGTAACCCTAGCCCCCTCCGGTGTCTATATAAACCGGAGGGTTTAGTCTGTAGGACAACAACAATCATAATCATAAGCTAGCTTCTAGGGTTTGGCATCTACGATCTCGTGGTAGATCAACTCTTGTAATACTCATATCATCAAGATCAATCAAGCAGGAAGTAGGGTATTACCTCCATCGAGAGGGTCGAACCTGGGTAAACATCGTGTCCCCCGCCTCCTGTTACCATTAGCCTTACACGCACAGTTCGGGACCCCCTACACGAGATCCGCCGGTTTTGACACAGACATTGGTGCTTTCATTGAGAGTTCCACTGTGTCGTCGCGATAAGGCTTGATGGTTCGCCTTGTTGTCAAGGACAACATCACCTCTGGAGGAACCTTGGTTGTAGGCTAGACTTTCCGGCTAGGCGGCTTCGTCATGGCCGCCCGTTCGGCCGCTACGCTGACGATGACTTCTCAGGTCATCAAGAACAACCGCCATGTCAGCTTGGAATTCACCGAGCAGATGGATCCAATGGAGCTCTCCTCCCTGAATGAGCTCTTGGATCGCATCGCCGCCGTGGGAGTCGCTATGGACTATGATCGTATCGGGCTTAAACCCGACCAAAGGGAGATTAACTCTCCCCCGGTCACCCATCAGATAGCGGTGGTGGTGGAGCAATGCAGTGATTCTTCCGCTATTTTGAGGACAAACTGTGTCCGGATTCCCGAGCTTTCCGAGCCGGATACCCGTCTACGGGAGGACATGTCCCAGGCTCCAAACCTAGAATCGGGCAGCGGGGCAGAAAAATTGGGCAACATCCTTGAGTCCGAGCTGCCAAGCTCGGGAACTCCTCTGCCCCTGGGTCTCAGATCGGGTCAGGATTTGGACTTAAATCTACCCACCCACCCAGATACAAGTGATCTTTCCAACATTAGACAAGAGCCCAAAGATACAGTACATCACTTCTGGGCTAGATTCCTCCTTGTAATGAGCAAGGTCAAGGACTGTCGCGAGGAAGACGCAATCTCATTCTTTTGCAAAAATTTCACGGAAAAGGGAATTCGCAACGCCATAAGTCGCCGTGACATAGCACACTTCGCTGACTTGGCGGCCATAGTACAGAAGTACTGTGCGCTGGAAAGCGCCTGGAAAACCCAAACAAAATTCTGGGACCCTCTGGCTCTCACTAAATCCCTTGTCCAAACTAAAAGGGTGCGCTCTTGCAAGCCACCCAATCCAATTACAAAGAAACCAAAGCCCTATATAGGGCGTGGAACCGTACTAGAGGGATGGATCAATGGGCCATGCAAAATTCACAGCACACCGGATAACATACCAACACATAGCCTTAGAGCATGTTGGGTACTCCGGCAGGTGGCCAAGAGCAGCGAGGATCTCCTCATCAACAATACCGCAGAGCACCATCCCACGGAGAATAACAATACAATACTGTCAGTCTTCAAGACTTTCGCCTCAAACAATAGTAGCAAGCGAGCACTCCGCAACCTCGCTGAAGTCTGCCACGTTGCAGCAATAAATCCATGGAACGACACGGCTATAACCTTCAATGCCAGTGATGAACGTCAATTCCGAACAGTCCGAGCACCAGCCGCTTTGGTCCTTAGTCCAATCGTGGACGGTTTCTGGCTTACTAAAGTACTCATGGACGGTGGCAGCGGATTAAAACTCATCTATGAGGAAACTCTTAACAAAATGGAGATAGAGAAGAGCCCCATCGAGCAAAGCAGCATGACCTTCAGAGGAATCATCCCTAGTCGGGAGGCACGATGTGCGGGAAAAATCACACTGGACGTGGTATTCGTCATGCGGAGAATTATAGGTCCGAGGAAATTACATTCCAAGTGGTCCCGTTCAGTAGTGGATACCACGCCCTGTTAGGGTGGGACGCATTCACGAGCTTCCAAGTTATACCCCATTATGGATACATGAAGCTCAAGATGCCTGGGCCCAATGGAATCATCACTCTAGCTAGTGATCCGGACATAACACTCCGCACCGAAAATAAAACCGCCACACTAGCCCTAGAGGAATTATTTGAAGCTCTCGCGACCGAAGAATTAACTGCACTGTGCTCCACAATGGACAGGGACGACGAGATACTCGACAAACGACCCAAGTCCACCTCTTTTAAACCAGCAGGCGAAATAGTCAAATTCCAGGTCCACCCAATGGACCCTACAAAAACAGCATCAATTGGGGCAAAGCTGAACCCCACAATAGACGCCGCACTACGAGAGTTCTTGCACGAGAATTGGGACATCTTCGCCTGGCATCCTTCAGACATGCCAGGTATCCCACGTAGGCTGGCCGATCATAGCCTAATCATACTAAAGGGATACAAGACGGTTAAGCAGACTCTTTGGCGCTTTTCAGAACCCAAGCGACAATCCATGGGAGAAGAGCTAGCCAAGCTACTCAAGGCCGGATTCATCAGAGAAATAAAACATCCGAACTGGCTAGCAAACCTGGTGATGGTACCAAAGAAGGACAAATCCTGGCGCCAATGCGTCGATTTCAAGGACCTCAATAAGGCTTGCCCTAAGGATCCCTGATAATCCCCAAGTGCAGGGAATCATCGTAGCAATTCCCAAAGATGGAAGTGATAAGTATGGAGTGTCGAACCCACAAGGAGCTAAAGGTAAGATCACTATTCTCTCAAGCCCTATCTGCCACTGATACGACTCTACGTGCACCGAACGTTTGCTTCCAACTAGAAACGAGAAATAAAACTGTGTTGTGGGTATGAAGAGGATAACTTTGTATGATATCGGAGATCTAAAATATAAAAGTAGGTGATGTTATTATAAAGTTAGAATATATTACTAAATATTATAAATAGCGAGTGTGGAATAATGGTGGATCGGTGTGCAGAATTGTCCTAAGCAATTGTTAACCAGACCGGTAGTCACTGTTGCAATTTCATATGAGGGAGAGGCAAAAGCTAACATACTTTCTCTACTTGGATCATATGCACTTATCATTGGAACTCTAGCAAGCGTCCACAAATACTAAAGATCATTAAGGTAAAACCCAACCATAGCATTAAAGCATCTAGTCCTCTTTATTCCCATATGCAACAACCCCTCTTACTCGGGTTTGTGTTTCCGTCACTCACCAACCCACTATAAGTGAATCATGAACGTATTGCAACACCCTACAGCGGGAATCCCTCACGCTTGCGCGACACGGAGGGAACCATAGGACAGCATCAAAGTGAAACATACAACTCATACCAATCTAGATCATCAATCAACCCAAAGACAAATGATATCTACTCAAAACATCATAGGATGGCAACACATCATTGGATCATAATATGTAGCATAAAGCACCATGTTCAAGTAGGGATTACAGCGGGATGCGGGAGAGTGGACCGCGTAAAAGAGATGAGGACGGTGATGATGATGGTGATGTTGATCAAGACGATCACCGCGGCGATGATTCCCCTCCCGATGGCACTCGGGTGCCACCAAGAGAGAGGAGAGGTTCTCCCCCTTGTGCTTCCTCCTCCATGGCTTTCCCCCTTTGGCCCTTAGCCTTCATGGCGATGATGGCCCCTCCGAGATCCTCCTCCATGGCCTCCGGTGATGATGGCCCTCTCCGGGAGGGTGCCAGAGAGGGCCTAGATTGATTGCTCATGGCTACAGAGGCTTGCGGCGGTGGAAGTTCCGATCTAGGTTAATTCCCGAAAGTTTCAGTATTTATAGGAATTATTGCCGTTGGTTTCACGTCAGGAGGGTCTCCGGGCCGTCCACGAGACAGGGGGGCGCCCCACCTAGGGGCGCGCCCTCCTATCTCGTGGGCAGCCCGGAGCTCTTCTGGCCCAACTCCGATGCTCTGTGGTGTTCTTTTGGTCCATAAAAAATCCTCAAAAATTGGCTCGTCATTTGGACTCCATTTGGTATCCGTTTTCTGTAAAACACAAAAACAAGGAGAAAACAGAAACTGGCACTGGGCTCTAGGTCAATAGGTTAGTCAAAAAAATCATATAAAATGATATATCAATGCATATAAAACACCATAGATGGGTAATATAATAGCATGAATACTTCATAAATTATAGATACGTTGGAGACATATCAGCATCCCCAAACTTAATTCCTGCTCGTCCTCGAGTAGGTAAATGATAAAAGAAATAATTTATGAAGTGTGAATGCTAGTATGTGCACAAGTTTGATTAATGTTAATTTCAATCACCTTTTCTAGCATCAATAAGTGTCATAATAGTAGCTTATCTCATAAAACTTTTCATGATTAAGTAACAATCCATTCACAATGTCAAGTATGGTTCAGAAACTTCATTGAGAACTAACAAATTATAATTTCAGTCATTGAAGCAATTGCAATTTATCATAACATCAGAAAGAGTCAAGAATAGAGCCTTTCAGCAAGTCCACATACTCAACTATCATATAGTCTCCTAGAATTGCTAACACTCATTCAATACTTGTGGTTATGGAGTTTCAAATGGACACTGAGAAAGATAGGGGCTTATTGTGTGGCCTCCCAACATATTCACCTTTAGGTGATGTCCACAATAATAGCCCATGCTAACTTACATCCAATTGGATATATATATCATGATCTTTCAAACAGGAGGTGCTTGCCAAAGGATAAAATGAAAAAAAGGGAAAGGTAAGGATCACCTTGACTCAAGCATAAAGTAAAAACATAAAGCAAAAGATAGGCCCTTCGCAGAGGGAAGCAGAGGTTGTCATGCGCGTTTAGAGTTGATGCACAAAATCTTAATGCAAAAGAACATCACTTTATATTGACCCTTGTATGTGGACCTTTATTATGGAGTCCGGCGCTTTTATTACTTCCACAACAAATTCGTACAAAGCTTATTTTCTCTGCACTAATAAGTCATACATATTTAGAGAGCTATTTTTATTGCTTGCACCGATGACAACTTACTTGAAGGATCTTACTCAATCCATAGGTAGATATGGTGGACTCTCATGGCAAAACTGGGTTTAAGGAAATTTGGAAGCACAAGTAGTATCTCTACTTGGTGCTAGGAATTTTTGGCTAGCATGAGGGGGAAAGGCAAGCTCAACATGTTTGGAAGGTCAATGACAATATACTTTAACTGAGATGTCGGAAAACATAAACCATTACATTGTCTTCCTTGTCCAACGTCAACTTTTTAGCATGTCATACTTAATGAGTGCTTCACAATCATAAAAGATGTCCAAGATAATATATTTGTATGTGAACCTCTCTTTCCTTATTACTTCCTATTAATTGCAACGATGACCAAAACTACGTTTGCCAACTCTCAACAATTTTTATGCATCATACTTTCTATGTGTGAAGTCATCACTAACCATGTTATAAGCATATGAAACATATAAAAATTCAGATTTATGACATTCAACTTATTCAACAATTTACTCAAAGGATATACATGAAGCACATGAGTAAATGACAAACTACTCCAAAAGATATGAGTGAAGGACACTGAGTAGTCAAATAATTAACTAGCCATGGAAGGGTTCCCCCTTTTTTATTCAATAATTCAGATCCAAAGATTTTATTCAAACAGCGAGTAAAATTTAAATAAAATGATATTGCAAGGATAGCACAACTCATGTGAAGAAGCAAAAACTTAGGCTCAACCGATACTAACCGATAGTTGTTGAACAAGAGAGGTGGGATGCCTACCGGGGCATCCCCAAGCTTAGATGCTTGAGACTTCTTGAAATATTATCTTGGGGTGCCTTGGGCATCCCCAAGCTTGAGATATTATGTCTCCTTAATTCCTCTCATATCACGGTTTTTTTTTATCATAAGCTTCATTCACAACAAACTCAACAAGAACTCGTGAGATAGGTTAGTATAAACCAATGCAAAACCTTATCATTTTATACTGTAACAAATCACTTAAATTATTATTCAACATTGCATAATAAATGTCTCTGCATATTTAATACTCCTATCCTCAAATAGAATCATTAAACAAGCAAGCATATGCAAACAATGCAATCATAACAGCAATCTGCCAAAACAGTACAGTCTGTAAAGAATGCAAGGGTATCAATACTTCCCTGACCCCAAAAATTATAAGAGAAAATTCCCACTGTAATAAATTTATCAGATCTTAAAATGCAAAAAGATTCAACATTATACTATTCTCTGACTTTTCTAGGGAATTTTTGCAACAGCGGTAACCTTTCTGTTTTGAAACAGCAACATATATACTAGCAAAATAAGCATGGTAAAGGCTATCCTTGACATTTTTATTGAAACTAAATATGAAAAACATTATTCTAAATAACAGCAATCAAATACTTACAAGAGGAAATGACACTCCAAGAAAAACACATATCATGTGGTGAATAAAAATATAGCTCCAAGTAAAGTTACCGACGAACGAAGACGAAAGAGGGGATGCCTTCCGGGGCATCCCCAAGCTTAGGCTCTTGGTTGTCCTTGAATATTACCTTGGTTTGCCTTGGGCATACCACAGATTAGGCTTTTGCCACTCCTTATTCCATAGTCCATCAAATCTTTACCCAAAACTTGAAAACTTCAACCACACAAAACTCAACCAAACTTCGTGAGATAGGTTAGTATGATAAAGAGTAAACCATGCACTTTGGTACTGTAAAATACAAGGTTCATAATTGTTTTCACATAAATCCTACTGTACCATATTATTTCTACAATTTATATTGAGTAATATAAACCATAGAAACTAGGAAACAAGCAAACTATGCAATGAAAACAGAATCTGTCAGAAACAGAACAGTCTGTAATGATCTGAACAATAACCATACTTCTGCTACTCCAAAAATTATGAAATAAGTTGGTGGACATGAGGAATTTGTCTATTAATCTTCTTCAAAAAGAATCAACTCAAAATTACTCTTATGTAAAAAATGACAGCTAATCTCGTGAGCGCAAAGTTTCTGCTTTTTACAGCAAGATCACATTAACTTTCACCCAAGTCTTCCCAAAGGTCTTACTTGGCACTTTATTGAAACAAAAGCTAAAAACATGATTACTACAGTAGCTTAATCATGTAGACACAGAAAAACAGTAAGGATAAACATTGGGTTGTCTCCCAACAAGCGCTTTTCTTTAATGCCTTTTAGCTAGGCATGATGATTTCAATGATGCTCGCATAGAAGATAAGAGTTGAAACATAAAAAGAGCATCATGAAGAATATGACTAGCATATTTAAATCTAACCCACTTCCTATGCCTAGGGATTTTTTGAGCACACAATTTATAGGAACAAGAATCAACTAGCATAGGAAGGCAAAACAAGTATAACTTCCAAACTTTAAGGACATAGAGAGGAAAATTGATATTATTGCAACTCCTACAAGCACATATTCCTCCCTCATAATAATTTTTTCAGTAGCAACATGATAACAACTTTTTTCTCATACTCAAATGGAACCTCTCCCGAAATATTGGAATACTAACTAAAGTTGACACTCTTCCAAATCCACTTTAAACTATAGTATAATTCATACTCCAAAAGTTATAAGTGAAGTTCCTGGAGCATTTTACCATTAATATAGACTAGCCAACATACAAGCTCAAAATATATAAGTGAAGCATACGAAGCATTCCATAAAACCATACTCAAACGATTTAAGTGAAGCACAAAGAGCAATTCTATAAGATCATACTTAAAAGATATAGGTGAAGCACATGAAGCATTCTGTAGATCAATGAAGAGCTAGCTCATACTAGCATGAATCTTTAAGAAAAATACAAACACAAAGGACACAAATCATGTGAACAAAACAAAAAACGAGGTATACTGATATTTGTTGAAGAAGAAAGATGGGATGCCAACTCGGGCATCCCCAAGCTTAGATGCTTGAGTATCCTTTTAAATATTTACTTGGGGTGCTTTGGGCATCCACAAGATTGAACTCTTGTCTCTCTTTATTCTTGTCACATCAGTAACTCCTCGTTCTTCAAACACTTCATTCACAAAAACTTAAACAAAAACTTGTGAGATCTGTTAGTGTAAAAAAGCAAACTACCACTTTAAGGTATTGTAATTAACTCATTCTTTGTTTATATTGGTGTTAAACCTACTGTATTACAACTTCTCTATGGTTCATACCCTGCATACTAGCCATAGATGCCTCAAAATAAGCAAACAACACACGAAAAACAGAATCTGTCAAGAACAGGACAGTCTGTAGTAATCTGGAAGTTTAAACTTCCATAACTCCCAAAATTATGAACTAACTTTGACAATTTGAACAATCTGTATAGAAGTAATGTGAAAAACGTTTCAGACCCATTTGAATTTCCAGTAAAAATGTAAATTCATGCACTACAGGCAAAGTTTCTGTTTTTGTTCTGCACATAGTAAACAAGCAATCTTATCATGCTAAAACCAAGGCTTGACATATTATTTTTATAATACAATGGTTATATACAAGGGGATAATTATTCACAGAGAAACTTCCATGAAAATTTCTACATTGTTTCCATGAGCATGAACACAAGTGCTCAAGGTCGACCCTCACTTCTTCAATGCATAACTTTCCAATCACTTCTCTTTTTGAAAAACTTTTTTAGGCATGAGAGGCAAGCAATTCCTTTTTGGTATTTTCATTCTTTTTAAAAAACTTTTGTATGTTTCACCCACAACTAAACAGGAACAAAAAAGAAAAACAAAATCCACTAAGTAAAGAAAGCAAACAAGCTCACACGAGAATATCAACCCCACGCTATTGCTCCCTGGCCACGGCGCCAGAAAAGAGCTTGATAATCCCCAAGTGCAGGGAATCATCGTAGAAATTCCCAAAGGTGGAAGTGATACGTATGGAGTGTCGAACCCACAAGGAGCTAAAGGTAAGATCAATATTCTCTCAAGCCCTATCTGCCACTGATACGACTCTACGTGCACCGAATGTTTGCTTCCAACTAGAAACGAGAAATAAAACTGTGTTGTGGGTATGAAGACGATAACTTTGTATGATATCGGAGAGCTAAAATATAAAAGTAGGTGCTGTTATCATAAAGTTAGAATACATTACTAAATAATATAAATAGCGAGTGTGGAATAATGGTGGATCGGTGTGCGGAATTGTCCTAAGCAATTGTTAACAAGACCGGTAGTCACTATTGCAATTTCATATGAGGGAGAGGCAAAAGCTAACATACTTTCTCTACTTGGATCATATGCACTTATGATTGGAACTCTAGAAGCGTCCGCAAATACTAAAGATCATTAAGGTAAAACTCAACCCTAGCATTAAAGCATCTAGTCCTCTTTATTCCCATACGCAACAACCCCTCTTACTCGGGTTTGTGTTTCCGTCACTCACCAACCCACTATAAGCGAATCTTGAACGTATTGCAACACCCTACAGCGGGAATCCCTCACGCTTGCGCGACACGGAGGGAACCATAGGACAGCATAAAAGGGAAACATACAACTCATACCAATCTAGATCATCAATCAACCCAAAGACAAAAGATATCTACTCAAAACATCATAGGATGGCAACACATCATTGGATCATAATATGTAGCATAAAGCACCATGTTCAAGTAGGGATTATAGCGGGGTGCGGGAGAGTGGACCGCGTAAAAGAGATGAGGATGGTGATGATGATAGTGATGTTGATGAAGACGATCAGCGCGGCGATGATTCCCCTCCCAATGGCACTCCAGTGCCACCAAGATAGAGGAGGAGAGGTTCTCCCCCTTGTGCTTCCTCCTCCATGGCTTTCCCCCTTTGGTCCTTGGCCTTCATGGCGATGATGGCCCCTCCGAGATCCTCCTCCATGGCCTCCGGTGAAGATGGCCCTCTCCGGCAGGATGCCAGAGAGGTCCTAGATTGATTTCTCGTGGCTACAGAGGCTTGCGGCGGTGGAACTTCCGATCTAGGTTAATTCCCAAAAGTGGCAGTATTTATAGGAATTATTGGCGTTGGTTTAACGCCAGGGGGGTCTCTAGGCCGTCCACAAGACAGGGGGCGCCCCCCCTAGGGCGCGCCCTCCTGTCTCATGGGCAGCCCGGGGCTCTTCTGGCCCAACTCGGATGCTCCGTGGTCTTCTTTTGGTCCATAAAAAATCCTCAAAAATTGGCACATCATTTGGACTCTGTTTGGTATCCCTTTTCTGTAAAACACAAAAACAAGGAGAAAATAGAAACTGGCACTGGGCTCTAGGTCAATAGGTTACTCCCAAAAATCATATAAAATGATATATAAATGCATATAAAACACCATAGATGGGTAATATAATAGCATGAATACTTCATAAATTATAAATACGTTGGAGACGTATCAATCCCTTCCCCCTCCCCCGCATCGATCAAATCATCGATGCTACCGTAGGACACGACTGACTGTGTTTCCTCGACACATACTCTAGATACCCTCAAATAAAGATGGCGGAATCCGATCAAGCCGCAACGGCATTCATCACTCCATACGGCCCCTTCTGTTTTAACACCATGCCTTTTGGGCTCAAAAATGCCGGTGCAACCTATCAACGCATGATTCAGACATGCCTGGAAACACAAATCGGCAAAACAGTGGAGGCATACGTAGACGACGTGGTCATCAAAACCAGACACGTCGAATCTTTAATAAACGACTTGAGGCTTACGTTCGACAATCTCTGAACATATGACATCAAGCTCAATCCGGAAAAATGCATCTTCGGCGTACCTGCCGGAAAGCTCTTGGGCTTCATCGTCTGCAATAGAGGAATTGAAGAAAATCCAGCTAAAATCCGAGCTCTGTCATAGTTGGCTACCCCAATAGGCCCTAATAAAATCTAGAAATTAACTAGATGCATGGCTGCCCTAAGCCGCTTTATCTCCCGATGAGGAAAAAAGGCATTGCCTCTCTATCGCCTTCTTCGACGCACCGACCACTTCGAGTGGATGGATACGACTATGGCCGGATTGGAAGAAATAAAGGCCCTCTTGGCCAGCAATCGAATCCTAGCCGCGCCAAGTATTGGAAAACCCATGCTGTTATATATAGCTGCAACGCACCAGGTTGTAAGCGTAGTGCTCGTCGTGGAACGAGAGATGGATGGACACAAGTTCCCGCTTCAACAGCCGGATACTATGTATCCACCGTCCTCACTCCATGAAAATCACGGTACCCACATTATCAAAAGATAGCATATGCGATCTTCATGGCATCCCGAAAACTATGACACTACTTTCAAGAGTGTTCAATCACGGTGGCCTCCGGAGTACCACTCAATGACATAATAAATAACCGCGATGCCATGGGCCGGATTTATAAATGGGCTATCAAGCTCCTCCCGTTCAACATAACATACAAACCATGGCGAGCCATTAAGTCGCAAGTACTGGCTGACTTCGTTGCCGGATGGACAGAAGCTGAACTCCCCAAAGAGTATGGCGCATACTCCAATTAGATCATCCACTTTGATGGCTCTAAGATGCTCGCTGGTCTAGGGGCAGGCGTTGTCCTGACATCCCCCACCGGAGATACAGTCCAATACATACTCCAAATACTATACACACATTCCAACAATGCAGCCGAATATTTGGCTCTGTTGCATGGTCTTCGGATGGCAGTCTCCATGGGCATTCAATGCCTAGAAGTGTGTGTGGATTCGAACCTCGCAATATCTCAAATAAATGGAGACTTTGATGCCAAGGACCCAAAAATGGCGGCCTACCGCAATGCCGTCCTTAAAATGTCAGCTCGGTTCGAGGGGCTCGAATTCCACCATGTGGTCCAAGTAAACAATCAAGCGGCGGATATCCTCGCCCGCATCAGCACTAAGTGCGACCCCGTCCCACCTAATATCTTCCTAGAAAGGCTGTGCAAGCCATCCGTGGTGTGGGAAGGGGAGACCGGCAATATCAGTCCGGATCCGAATACAACCCCAGATCCCGAACATTCTGACATAATCGGAGCCTCCGCCACCGAAATAACACCGTCGGCCCACGTGATTATGGCTGTCATCGCCCCGTGGACAGAACCATTCTTAGCCTACCTAAATAGTCAAGAACTCCCTGAGGACCAAAATGAGGCACGTTGCATTGTGCGGCGTTCTAAAGCCTACAAGGTCCATGAGGGAGAGCTTTATAAGAAAAGCATGACTGGAGTGCTCCAAAGGTGCATCTCCGAAGAGGAAGGACAACAACTTTTGGCAGAAATTCATGCTGGACTCGGCAGCCACCATGCCGCAGCTCGGGACCTTGTAAGCAAGGCCTTTCGTACAGGTTTCTACTGGCCGACAGCCTGAGGCGACGCACAGGACCTCGTCCAACATTGCGTCAGTTTCCAGCTTTTTGCAAATCAAAGCCATATGCCACCTACCGCTCTCCAAACAATCCCCATAACTTGGCCCTTCGTGGTCTGGGGGATCGATATGGTTGGATCCCTTAAAGGAGGAAGCCATAAGAAAAAATACTTGTTGGTCATGGTAGATAAATTCACCAAATGGATAGAGGCCAAACCAGTTAAAACGGCTGAATCCGGACCAGTGATAGACTTTATATCCGGAGTCGTACACCCTTACGGTGTCCCCCACAACATCATCACTGATAATGGCTCCAACTTCACAGCCGACGAGGTGAAAACTTGGTGCAGCAAGATGGGCATTAAGCTTGATTATGCCTCTGTCTATCACCCCCAAACAAACGGTCAAGTCGAACAAGCAAATGGTCTTATTATGAGCGGCATCAAACCCAGACTAGTACGATCCTCGAGGGAATCAGATACGCACTGGGTCGAGGAGCTCGACTCCGTACTATGGGGGCTGCGGACCACGCCAAATTGCACCACTAGATACAAACCATTTTTATGGTGTACCGCGCAGAGGCAGTACTACCCTGCGATATCATTCATGACTCACCTCGAGTGCGCATGTACGAATAGAGAGAAGCCGAGCTGGATCAGCAGGAATGTTTGGATGCCCTGGAGGAGGAGCGTGATGTCGCAAAGGCCCATTCCGCATTCTATCAGCAGCAGGCTCGAAGGTATCGAAGCAGGGAAGTATGGGACAAAACTTATAACATTGGCGAACTCGTTCTACGCCTATCGGAGAAGAAAAAGGACAAGCTCAAGCCCAAGTGGGAGGGTCCCTTCATCATTGATAAATTCTCACCGGAGGAGCGTACCATCAGCATGATGCATCAGATAATCGACTCGAGCCGAACTCATGGAACGCAGACAGACTCCGAAGATTCTATGCCTAGTGCCGAACCCTGTGTTTGTCTCCTTACCTCTGTTTTAATTTTTAAATTATATCCTCTCTCTCCTTTTTATATGTATAGCCTTAAAAGCTCCAAGTATTCTTTGACCACACACTCCTGCCACACTATGCGCTCTCAATATATCTGGGGGCTTCTTATACAGAAGCTTAATATAATTATTTTTTGGGCTTTACGCCTACCACATATGCGTCATTTCTCCATATGTGCCTTTTTTCACCACTATATGCATCAATGTGACTTAAGTTTTGGCCAAGATGGGTTGCCTCGCTCTTGTGTTTATGCCCTACGTTCCCGTTAATTCGGCTAGGGCATAAAGGGAACACCTCTGCGATTGTTACTGCCGGGTCAGCCGGATGTGTACCTCAGACTGGGTGAAGCCGAAAGCTAGCATTCTTAAGGGAATATTCGGTCAGTGAACAAAAGATGTCTTTTGCTCATTACAAAACATGCCCCTAGATATTTATATACTGCGTCATTTTTTGCAGTTCGAACATGCACATTAATGCATGCACACCCAGGGAAAGGAACCCTTAACGGAACTATTCTCCCTGGAAGATGTTTCTTACTACCCATGTAATATAACATAGCTAGTTGGGTACTAGTCTGTTCAAGCACTTATGACCCCTACGCCTGGTTTCCACGCATGCCCCGGTTTTGACATAACTGAGCGGGTATTCGGATACACTCCGGACTATCGGGTCCAGAGGTTGAAGCGAAAACATCGGCCAAGACAGATGATTTATAATCCGGCTTGGGACAAAATATGTCCTTTGAAGTACAAAGTCACTTAGACTGACTACATTCTTCTTCTATACCATCCAACAGGCTATCTAGCCTACAATCCTATTGGGAATACTTTGCATCTAAAGCTACCTGGTCATATACCAGACTAACATGGATCTCTTTCCCATCTAGCCCTATAGGTCCGACCTCGACCATATGGTTCGGGTCAGCCTTGGTGTATCGCGTCTTCACCATGGCCCGGGCTTCCCTTGCACCTTGTCAGTAGGCCAATATCTTCCATAATCGGAAGCACCGCCGCGCTCCCTTGAGCATCTCCACAAGCTCTCCCATGCCTCCAGACAGGGATGCGGACGACCACAAAGCCTGGGCAATACCCTGCATCACCTGCCGAATTTGTCCGTGCAGCTGTGAGAGTTCTTGGAGAAGATCGCTTGTAGATCCGGGCATCTCCTCTTCGGGGCGACCCGTCAGCATACCTACAGATATAATTCTGTTAGCTTGTTTCTTTGCCGAACTGTATAAAGGTTCGTTCAAGCACTTACTAAAAATGCCGCATCGAAGCCTCCTATTCTCCTTCATGGAGTCAGCAAGTCGGGCCCGAACATCCTTTAATTCAATGTCCATCCGGGTTTTCGCGTCCTGGAGATCATTCTTCTCCCGTAAAAATTTTGTAAGCACGCGCTCGCCAGGCTTTAGCTGTCGTTGAGCACATTGTTCATCCTCCGATACGATCTCTGGATTACCTTCGGGATTTTCTACAGAATCGAATGTTAGATTTGCATGCATGCCGAATACTGATTGGTATATGTCAATACATTCTTTTTTGATCAAGACAAGTATTACCAGACGAGGCCTTCTTGGACTCCTCCATTCCGGCGACTGCGGCCCGTAGCTGGGCTTTGCACTCCTCCATCTCTTTAGACAGCTGGGTATTCTTCTCTGTAAGAACCTATGCATATAGTTGATCCTTACATCAGTTGTGCCAACTGTTTCAAGTCTCAGGGGCTACTTATATACATACTTATCAAATTTTCTTACCTATATATCCTTTACATACTGGTCCGTAGCTCTGGCAAGGCCATCTTGAGCAGCTCGGATGTACGCGTCCCCTGAGTTGAAGGCATTGAACGCCTCTTTAAGAGAAATTAGGGTCGCGTAGTGTGGCCCGTCGGCGCTTGTGATTCATGGTGCTCTCCACTTCAGAGTTCGTAGCAGATAATCTATACGCATCCTCTATAGGAGGACCATCCGCCGTTGTCCCCGCATTAATCTGCGCCCTTGAGTCTGGCCTCGGAGTCCAGCTGGTGGAGGCATGATCCGCAGGCTCTCCGGATATAGTCCGGCGAGCGCTTTTTCTGTCGGGGAACCATGGACATTGTTATATTTTAAGGAAGATAATTGCGTAGCAGGTTTTTAATCATACCTCTGCGATGGTGTCTCGGTCCTGGTTGCCTTCCTTTTAAGCCTACCCGGCTTCGGTGCTCCTTGTTGACAAGTCGCCGCGAGTTCTCCGCGGCGTTTCGATGGCCTTCCCTGTAAAACACAATACATGTGCGGTGGGTAAGGCGCAAAGAGGGTATCCTTCTTGTAAATTGGGACTCCGGTTTTACTTACATGTGACGCAAGGAGTAGGCCTGGATAATCAGCTATGATGGCCAACAAGGCACCATCACAACTTAACTAATAAAATGTCCTGTCGACGAGCTCTACAAATATGTCCGGATATTCTTCAAGTCCGGGGTCGAGGGCCCTGTCGGGGTCCTCTGGCTGTGGAGACGGGCTGTGGACCTCCCTCATAGCTTTTCGTAGTTCCTGCTATGAATTGGCAAGGTAAATATTTGTGATGAGGAATGCGGGAAAAGGCTGGAATAAAAGGTAGCAGCTCACCCAGCTTGGGGGGTTGTAGATGGAGAATCCATCCGTGGTTTAATTCGGATGAACTACTCTTCTTCTCCTTTGAACAAGTCAGACAATATTTTTGCCAAAGCGGCGGCGGAGTCCGGACCTTTACGGCCGCAGCGGGTGGCGTCGTCCTCTCCATTGAAGTGCCACAAGGGTTTCCCCTGATACTGAAGTGGTTGTACCCCCCGCATTATACATATTGATGTAACCTTAATTATTGTCAGTCCTGATCTGGCCAGCATTTTAATCCTGTCCATCAGGAAAAGGGCCTCTTTGTTATCTTCCTCCTGGGGGCTCCGGGGGTGCCAGTTGTGGCGTTTCTTCAACGGGGCATTTGCAAACTCAGGAAGGCCCATCCGAATAGGGTCCGGAATGGGAACATCCTCCATATAAAACCACCCCGAAGGCCAGTCTTCGGATGTCTTCTTCGGAGTACCAGACAGGTATCCGGTCCCGGCGATGCGCCATATTTTGGCTCCGCCCACTTGATATATTGACACCTGTTGAGTATGGGGTACGAGGCAGAATAGCCTCTTCCATAGCTCGAAATGAGCTTCGCAGCCCAGAAACAGCTCACAAAAGGCGACGTAGCCGGCGATATGTAAAATGGAGGCAGGGGTGAAGTTATGCAGCTAGAGGCCATAGAACTCCAGGAGCTCGCGGAGGAACGGATGGATTGGAAATCCAAGTCCCTTCAGCAAGAAAGGGACAAGGCATACCAGCTCCCCCTTGGTTGGGTTGGGAAAACTCTCCACTTGCTCCCAGCCATCATAGGTGGCTAGTCCGGCTCGGACGAGGACCATGTATGCAGGCGGGAGAAACCCCTGGGTCTGCAACTCTACTAGTCGGCTGTGGGGAACAGAACACTTCTCCCAATCGCCTGGCTTTGTGCTACGGGAGCGAGAGGAGGAGCTGCGACAGCCAGCCATGATGGAATGGTCTCTTCCAAGCGCGCTCTGGTGGATGCTTGCTGGGGGAGGATGGTGTCATTTGGATCTGAGGATCCCCGTCTCATTAAATAGACGATTTACTTACATGGTCAGGGTGGCAAACATAAAAATGCCCCGACTTCTCGCATTCGCTCAACATGTGGATATAGTCATTATTATAGCACGGAAGCCGAGGAGTGCAACATTGATGGAAGCCGGACACTGCTCGTTACAACAGGTACTCTGGAGAATTTGGAGAAGAACCCGCCTTGCAATGCCGAAGACAATCTGCACACCGGACTCATCGTCATTGAAACCTGGTTCAGGGGCTACTGAGGGAGTCCGGGATTAAGGGGTCCTCGGACAGCCGGACTATTTACTTTGGCCGGACTATTGGACTATGAAGATACAAGATTGAAGACTTCGTCCCGTGTCCGGATGGGACTCTCCTTTGCATGGAAGGCAAGCTTGGCAATTCGGATATGTAGATCTCCTTCTCTGTAACCGACTCTGTGTAACCCTATCCCCCTCCGGTGTCTATATAAACCAGAGGGTTTAGTCCATAGGACAACAACAATCATAATCATAGGCTAGCTTCTAGGGTTTAGCCTCTACGATCTCGTGGTAGATAAACTCTTTTAATAGTCATATCATCAAGATCAATCAAGCAGGAAGTAGGGTATTACCTCCATCAAGAGGGCACAAACCTGGGTAAACATCGTGTCCCCCGCCTCCTGTTACCATTAGCCTTAGACGCACAGTTCGAGACCCCCTACCCGAGATCCGCCGGTTTTGACACCGACACTAACCGATCTAGACGAACGAACGTTCGTTACCTAAACCAACCTAACAAAATAAACCGATCTAATCTAATAAACCAACGAAACGACAAAAAACCAAAAATAAAACTGAACGGTTTTATAACTTTTTAAAGGAAAAAACGGCAGCGAGATCCGGCGTGCGGCGGTGGGATTCCAGCGGCGGCGGCGCGGGGCACCGGCGAGGCGAGGCGGCGGCGCTAGTGACGGTGCAGGGCGGAGGCGGTGCGTGCGGCAGCAGTAGGCGGTGGCACAGCGGCAGGTGGCGGCGGCGGAGGAGACTACGGGCGGCGCAGCTTTGGGTGAGGAGGAGAGGGCGGGG
>NC_041393.1:484857528-484869133 GCF_002162155.2 Triticum dicoccoides
CGGGGGGGGGGGTATTTAAGGGCAGCGGGATGCGGCGGCCTTGGAGGAGGGGGCAAGGCAAGACGGGGGCGACCCGGAGTCCAAGGGGACTCCTACGGTGGCCCGGTTGCGGCTCGGGGTCGGACTCCCCGAGCAGGAAGGCGGCGGTGCTCAGACGGGCCTGCTAGGCTTCGGCCCAGTGCGGTTCGGGAAGTTTTTTTTAAATAATTTCGCTATAGAAGTAAAATCCTAATAAAATATTTAAAAAATTCTAAAAATCACAGAAACAATTTTCACCGTCCAAACCTATTATTTAGGACAAGATGAACATTTTTCTAGACTAAATGCAATTTTCAAAAATGCCAGTTTTCTCTAATTCAAATAAAATAGCAAATAAAATACAAATAAAATGATAATTTGATTTTAATATTTCTTCTCCAAAATTTCTCTTATGTTGAAAAAGTCATTTTATCTTCTCTCATTTGTTTTTATTATTGGAAGTAATTGGAGAGAAAAATATTTAAAATCAAATTGATCCTCTTTTCAAATTTGAAATAAATTCCAATATGAAAATTTTGTGAAACCTCCAACTCTCTGCTTGGGTCCTTGAGTTGCTTAAGATTCCTAGGATCACAACCAAAATGCAAATAAAATATGATATGCATATGATGATCTATGTATAACATCCAAATTGAAAATTGGGATGTTACACAGTTTCCTAATGATGCTGGATTAGACACAAGGTGCAAATTCCCACATGATGTTGGATTACACACAAGCCGGGTGGAGCCGTCAGCTGTTCGTGTCCTCGTGGCTCTAATAAAGGCTGGAAGAAGGCATGCAGCAACCCTTGAGAATCTAGCTGAGTTCCTGAAGAAGCGAAAAGAGCAATCAGATGCTCTCTTCACCCAAGCCAAAGAAGAGATGGAAGAAGCCAGCAATAAGCTAGCAGAGGCAGAGCAGGCTAGGCGTCTCCTGCTATCTAAAATTGTTTTCAATACAAAATTTCCTTCATAATAGCTAGGTTCAAATGTTTATCCAGTCAGCATGCCTGTTGTGACGTCCGTGCATCTTCACAAAATAATTTTTTTTGGGTCATGTAATAACATCAATTACTTTCCAAACCATAACAGACGAAGCATTGGACATGGTATAGTCCACGCGCAAGCCCGACATTCCATGTTCAACTTCCACATCAAACTCATGTTCATAGATATCTCCACATTCATAGATAATGTCCACAACCATGATTCACTTCAAAGCCAAAAAAATGTTAGGAGATTTATAAATAAAGAAAAACCTCTAGTTCCTACTACCAGTGCGAGCACAACAAGTCAAGACCATGCGTACTTAATTATATTTTGGTCCTTTTTTGTGTTCTAAAATGCCGGCCAACTCGCAGGAAGGATGTGTTGTCGGCACACGCGCGGATTCAATGGAGTCCTGCGAGGCAGTATGAAGCCGGTTGCATGCGGCGAGGAGGCGTGTTCAGCCGGGCCTGCAGCGAGTGGGGCCCTCTCGGCCGCCGTGCTGGTTCAATGCCTGCGCTATGAGAGGTCACGTCCGTGTCAGAGAAATCACTACCTCCAGTCCTTTTTTGTTTGAGTATAATAAAATCTCGGTTTCTATTCACATTTTACAAGTAAAATTTTGGAAAAATTTGACCCAAAATACGATGGGGACTAGTAAACTAGAACGGAGGTAGTAGTTTTTTTTTATCAAAGAAGGGTTTCCCCCTTCCGATTTTCATTACTGAAAACCAACATCTAAACCATAGTATTTTCCCTAGAACTACCAGGTTCAACATCTCGCAACATAAACATATACGACCATATGCCAAGGAGGGAGTAGTTATGAATTCCATTTTCGCTCCGTACCAATCGTTCTAAAAACTACTTAGTACTTATAACGCGCCATTGAAGACACTACAAAAAAGACACATCCGTGACATTTTGGACCGAACAAATTTTTTTCTGTCATACTTCTGACAAAACCCGGTATCATCATAGATGTGGTGGGATCCTACTTCTATGACAAAACATCATGACAGAAAATGGGCTTTTTGTCCTGGGCGGGTCGGAGACGCAGCTGCATGACATTCTTTCGGTCGTCCATGACGGAAAAAACCGTGGTAGAAGCAAGGGCGAGGAAATTTTCGGGGAGTTCCCGGTTATGGTGGGTGGCCGGGGGGCCGATGCGCGTTTCTCTCGTACACGTACGCGCATGTGTGCGAGGCGTTGGGCTCTAACTGAACCCGAGCGATTGCACTAGCTACATTACTGAACCCGAGTGATTCCTTCGCTACTGCTGCTAACTGAAGCCGATTGATGCTGCCTCTGGATGAACAGTGAGCGTTTGCTGGGGGGTTTGGATGAACAGAAGCGTTGCTGGGGGTGTTTGAATGAACAGTTCCCGGTGGGGGTGGATGAATAGGACCCTGTGGTGTAACCTCTGGATGAACAGGACCCCGATCGATCGAGTCGGTTGGGGCTGGATGAACAAGACCCCGTGGAGGGCTGGATGAACAAGACGACCCCATGGAGGGCTGGATGAACAGTAGACAGTGGAGGGGTGGATGAACAGTAGACCGTGTAGGGGTGGTTAAACAGGAGCCCGTGGAGAGGGGTGGTTGAATAGTAGCCGGTGGAGTAGCGCGCGGTGGAGGTTGGATGAACAGGAGCCCGTGGATGAACAGTCGCTGGTGGAGGCTGGAGGAGGTTGACGGTGGATGAATAGTAGCCTGTGGAGGCTAGAGGAGGTCGGCGGTGGAGATGAACAGTATCCCGTGGAGTCCCGTTTTGCGGTACGCCACACCCCTCCCAATGAACAGGATCCTCGTTTCAACCGTAGCTCTCCAACACAAGTTTGTTTCCTCTGTTTTGCGGTACACCACACCCCTCCCGATCAACAGGACCCCATTTCAACCATAGAAGGTCCAACACAAATCCGTTTCCTCCATTTTGCGGTACGCCTGACCCCTCCCGATGAACAGGATCCCGTTTCGAACGTGGCCGGTCGAACACAATGCCGTTTCCTCTGTTCTGCGATACGCCAGGCCTCGTTTCCATTGGCTATTCCGTCCAAGCCAGTTGACTTCCACACGTTTCGTTGCCTCTCGATGAACACGACGCATTCCTTTGCCTCCCCATGAACACGACGACGACGCAGTTTCTCCGTTCCGACCCAACCATGTACACGAGCCCTGGCCGTACGTATGCGCGAGAAGGCGTTCAAGACCCCGCCCGTATGTACGTATGTGGCCTTATTTTCTTTCTTGCACACTGGCCGTTGTACGTACGTGTACATGCTACGTGCGCGCCTCTACTACGACACGTGCGCGCCTGTACATCCACCAGTATGTATGTACACGTTCGCGACCAGAATGACAATGCTACATACGCTTCGACAAGGTGGGTCTCGAGTGTCAGGCACTTCCTTGCGTGTGAAGATGTAGCTGGTGGGTCCCAACAGTCAGGGGGCGAATCATTTTTTTTGCATGGACGCACTTCCTTGCATGCGAAGATGTAGCTGGTGGGTCCCAGCAGTCATGGGGGAACTGTTTTTTCGCGAAATGCGGTTGCCCGTCTGGCGGGTCCCTGCTGTCAGGTGGAGGAATAATTATTTTGCGCCTAATAAGGAGCCAACTCTGATGGACCCAGCTGTCAGCCTATCAACGTACAGTATTCTTCCCATGGAAGTGGTTCCTTGACCATGTTGACCACACCGCGCCAAGAGCACCAGGGTAGTGGACGACGGTGAGGCCTAGGAAGGGGACGAAGCGGAGCCGGGGAAGACGCGACAGTGGATGCCCACGCGTAGAGGAGTATCAGGGTTCACTGGTTCGGCTGCGGTGTGAGGCTGCCATCGCCGCAGAATAACAGGGGGTGTGGGTTAGTAGAGGGATGGCCTAGCCAGCGGTGGGAGTAGTAGGGGCGGTCAAGCCTCCGCAGCATTACAGCCGGCCATGGGAGGCAGGAGCACGCGGCACGACCCACGCTGGTTTGGGTGGCTGGAGCAAGAAGACCAGAGGTTGAAGAAGCACTACGGCCGTTGGATGAACATCGTACGATAATTGGAGCTAGAATCGTTCATATTGACTAAGTTGACAAAGCCCTCCATCCCCGTCAACTTGGTAGGCCCACAAGTCAACCTCCCACTATGCTGGGTTCTAGCTGGCAGGGGGACTATTCATTTCTTTTTGTGCGTAATAAGGAGGCACTTCCTTCCGTGCGAAGATAGCTGGTGGGTCCGACCTGTCATCGGGGGGGGCACGTTTTTTTCACGAAATACAGAGGCCCTTCCGGTGGGTCCCAGATGTCAGGTGGATGAATCATTATTTTACACGTAATAAGGAGGCATTTCCTTGTGTGCGGCCGTGGACCCAGCTGTCAGCCTCTCCATGTACAGTCCACGTCCGATGAATGTTGTTCGTTGACCATGTTGACCAGGCCGCGCCGAGAGCACCATGGCGGTGGACGACGACGAGGCCTAAGAAGGGAACGACACGGAGCCGGGGAAGACTCGTCAATGGTTGCCCGTGCGGTGGGGAGTACGAGGGTTTACTGGTCCGGCTGCCGTCGCCGGAAAATAACAGGAGGTGTGTGTGGGTAGAGGAATGGCCTGGCCAGCAATGAAGTAGGGTGGGGTGGTGCAGCCTGTGCGGCAGCACAGCCAACCACGGGAGGCGGGAGCAGGCAGTCCCACTGGCGCTGGTTTGGGCGGCTGGAGCAAGAAGATCAGATATTGAAGAAGCAGCACGGCCGTTGGATTAACATCCAACGGTCACTGCTGCTAGAATCGTTTGTGGACTAAGTTGACAAAGCCTTTCGTACACGTCAACCTAGTAGACCCACAAGTCAGCCTACAAATCTGTCCCAAACAGCATAAAGCCCCAAATTTCTAGCCAAATTCAAATTAATTTTAAAACTAAATACACCTTAATTTAAATTTAATAAAAATTTACCGGCACAAAAACAATGAAATTAAAAATATCACAATCCGAAAGAAAAAAGTATTTTGGAACTAATTGGCTATTTGCTGTATTTTTTTCATTTTATAGCCCATTTATTATTACTTATAGCCCATTTCTTATTACTTATAGCCCATTTTCTGAGCAAAATGCATCCCTCCTCATCTTGAAAGATTTCCGGCCCAGCAGGGCGTAGAAAAGCAAGTAGGCCTATGTTGGTTATTCTACAAAAAACAAAATAGCTGGCTAGGCATTTTCAGAAAGGAAAAAACAAACTGGGCTGGTCATGTGCTAAAAAATATGAAATAAAAGCCTGGGCTAGATGGGCCACAGGTCCCGCACAACCCAGTTGATACCCTTCTCCGTCCCGAAAAAATAAAATTACTGCCGCGCTGCTAGGTCCCTACTGTCGTCCTCACCATGTAGAGTCATCTCCTTATTCCTCTTGGTTGTTGACCATGTTGACAACATCGTAGGGCGGCACCATGGCGAGCGAACCAAGGCGGAGGGCGATTGTGAGGCCTCGGACAGGAACGAACAGGAGCCGGGGAAGATGCGTAGAGTTTTAGGGTGCGATGTGGCCACGATGCATGCGCGGCAGCCCAGCCAGCCGTGGGAGGCGGGAGCAGGCGGTCCGGCTGGCGCTGGTTTGGCTTTGGCGGCTTGAGGAAGAAGAGACTGAAGAAACACAACAGACATTGAATGTCAATCCAACGGTCAAGGTTGGCACAATCGTTTGTTGACTAAGCCGACACCAAGTAGCATACTTTTTTATGTATAGGAAGAAAAGAAAAACTGGGCTCGTTCACCTGATAACATTCCCGAAACTGCGACCGTTCGATCTTGTGTCGCAACTAAAACTGTGAGGAAAATGCGTTCATCTGCCGTCCTCCTCCCAGGGAATGTTTGCCACATAAGTGACTAGCACCCTTGGTTTTCAACCAAGAGGTCTTCGGTTCGAGTCCCAGGAACTCTCAAGTTTGTCCTCCTTCCTTCCTCGCAAAAAAAGGGAAAGAAAATCAAAGACTTGAGAAGGCGTACAGAACAAGCAAGTGTACCAGTAAAGAGACGTTGCTAAGTTTTAGAAAAAAGAGAGACGTGCTCCTATAGCTGGTTAACCTAGACTATGACTATATATGGTGCTATGCTACTCTATAACTAATGAAGCTGACATTTCCAACATTCGCTTCTCCTCTTCTCTACTTACTCTGCCTAGCATCAGAAGCTCTGGCCGCAGCAACCATGTCCACTGGCTGCTCGTCTACCTACTCTTCAGCAGGCAACAACCAGATATGCGCCAAGTCGCCACCCGTACCATCGCCTGTGGGTCTCATCACACCCCCGCCGGCATGCGCACCATAGCCGGTTGCTCATCGCAACCCACTGCCGTTGGTTTGGTGCCACTGCTGCAAATCACACAGAGTCATCCGTCGCGTCTCAACCACAATCCTCAACCCTGGCCGAGTCTTCTACAAATGCCCGAATCATGGGGTAATATTATGTTTAAGTGTTGTTCTGCTGCTTTCAGTTACTGATTTTTTAATAGTTTGGTTGATGATCTTCCAATTTGATTCATGTGGAAAAGGGAAGATTCGTGTCATTTGTATTTCTGGGAAGTTGCTGATGTGGGGGAATGCAACTATGTTGATTATTTGGTTAGCCGAGGAATCCCAATACCAGCAGGTTGGGGTGTTGGACAAGTAACTGAAGGAACCGCCGAAGAGGAAGATGCAGTTCCTCTGATCATGGCCAAGCAACAGCTGCTGAACGGCCTTGATAGCAATGAGGAGATGAAAGAGCTTGTGAAGGAACCGCCGAAGAGGAAGATGCAGTCTCTTTATTTGAAGTGTATGTAGCACTCGGGTTGTATTCAGTGGCTATGACATGAGCACTTTGATGAAACTAGTAATGGATGAAACATGTATAGTAGGTTGGGCGTAGTGTTGTGAACATCTAATGATTTCTATTAACGGAAATCAAGGGGTATCCCCTTTTGCTCATAAATAAATAAATAGCAGAGGCCCTTATGGTAATAAATAAATAAATTAGCGGAGGCCCTGTCGGGTCAGCTTTGTTCTCATTCGAAGACGTCGAGAAAATTGCAGTCCAACAGCAAACTACATCATCAAATTCAAGTTTCACAGCCAAATATGAGTACAACTAAACAACAATGTCATCATGTTTTAGTCGTCATACAATCACCAAACACAAATCAGCATACATAACAAGTGATGTTCTCACAGCAAAATACTGAACAACATGTTCATCAGGTTTCAGTTGTCATAGCAAACACAATTTCACATAGTACATAAAAAACGTCTTTTGACAGGCAAATATGACAAAAGCAATGTAATCATCATCCGCAATAGCAGCATCAACATCTTTGCCATGTGTATCAGTCTAAATCGTAATTCCCCACGGTGTCATCTTCTTCTTCATCCTCAACGTCCTCGAACGTTGGCTGCTTCTTGATCAACTCTTGTATGTCCACAGCACGACAGGCAATCTTTTCATCGGCGTCATTAACGTGATGGTTCTCAAAGATATTAGGAAAATCTTTGTTATCGTGTACATTAGGAGCAGTGTAAGAATCATCTTTTTGTGCAACTTCATTAAACGAATTCCTCTGCTCAAACCTTTGCAATACTCTCCAGTCATCGCTGCATGCAAATGTGTCTTCCAAGAAAAATATCTGTGTTGCTTGATTTGCCAAAATAAAAGGCTCGTTGTTCTGGTACGCCGCCTTGACATTGATGGACTTGAAATAATCATCGGCTCTGGGTTTTGCGATCCTGGAAAACAGGTTATACCAACGACAGCACAACAGAACCACACGCCAATGATCCTCGAAACTGGAGATATACTGCAACTAAACAATGTCTATTATGTTAGCATGCATTTCAATTGTCTCTTTGCCATACGTATCCGTGCTCATGATGGCACTCTTTTGTGTCTTCCTGCCTTTGTCTCATGCAAGGGTGTTGTAGCACACATCTCGAACAACGCAAGATTCATAATGTCTTACCAGAGTATCAGGACCCATTGCTAGTGAGTAAAGGGCATCATCAACTGCCTGCCCATCCTCCCGCATCTTCTTAACCTATGGTTAGAAAATAGACAAGCTGATCATCTTATGTACTCAATATATTAAAAAAACTGACAGTGCAATTCAAAAGCTTACATGGCTCTTGAACCATTTCGCAAATCCTGCCATAACCAGTTTGTCAATGTATCTTGGATTTTGCGGCAGTAACTCCTTTTTGTAGATGCTGCACAACATAGTGACCGCGTCAAACATCTAAATGTATAAGAGTGTGTTGCACGTTTAGTAGATTACGATGTATAAGATGCAGTACTTAGCACTTACTTGATATAAGGTATTATCTCAGGATAGTTATTCAACACATACCAAACCATTTTCAAATCTTCAGGTTTGTCCTCTTGTCGACTCTTCCATGTAACTCGAACAGAATAATCAAAAATATTGAGTCCGTGATTGTCTTCACCCACCTCTTTGCTAAGCTGATCAGCTATTTCAATGTATTTTGAGCAGAATGTCAACGCTTTTGTAGCAATGTAGGCCTCTGCAATGGAACCCTCAGGTCTAGCTCTGTTCATAACATAGCCCTTGAAAGTGCCTAGCCACCTTTAAATAGGGTACATCTAGCCATACTGTACTGGACCTCTAAGTAGTGCCTCATAAGGTAGATGAACAGCCAAATGCACCATCACATCAAAGAAGGCTGGAGGATATATCTTCTCAAGGTCACATAGGATAGTTGGTATCTTATCTCTAAGACGCTCCAAAGCATTTATCATGCTATTTCTACTACTGAGTCCCCTGAAGAATTGTCCCAACTCTGCAACTGATCTGTATAAGTCAGGGAGGCCCAATCCTCTAATGATAATAGGTAAAACCCTTTGAAGTAAGACGTGGCAGTCATGAGTTTTCAATCCTTATACCTTGTTTCCATCTGCACTGACTCTCCTTTCAGGGTTGGAAGCAAATCCACGTGGGAATCTCACACGTGACAAGACCTCGCAGAATTCTTTTCTTTTTACCTTGTCCAAGACGTACACAGCTGGTGCCATATCCCGTGGTTTACCTTCATCTTGCACATGCAAATCTTGTCTGATACCCAGGTGTGTCAAATCAATCCTAGATTTTAAGTTATCTTTCGTATTGCCTTCAATATTAAGAAGTGTGCCGATAATGTTGTCACATATATTTTTCTAAATGTGCATCACATCAAGATTTTGTCGCAGATCCAAATCTTTACAATACTCTAAGTCCCACAAAGTAGACCTGCGGGTAAAAAATAATCTCTCTTCTGCCCTGCCATGCTTCATTTTCCCGCTACCATTACCAGGATGGTTTCCTGGTGTAATATGCCTGACCTTCTCTAATTCCACTTGCAACTCATCGGCGGTGAGCCTCTTTGGCGCATCATGGTTTTCATGCTTTGCATTGAACACATGTATTCGGTATTTTCTAGGATGTGGCTTGTCCTTGGCAAGGAAACAACAGTGTCCAATGTAACAGATCTTGCTAAGTATTGCGTATGATAGTGGATTCCTGTCACAGCGAACACGTGCATTGTAACCATGTGTCGTTCTCCCTGACATAGTGCCCAAAGCCGGATAATCATGGATGCACCAAATTATAATAGCATGCAAAAAGAAATCAGCTGGTGGGCTGCTATATAGGTCTCGAGTGAGAACACCCCTCCATAGTAGTTAAAGTTCCTCCACAAGAGGCTCCATGAACAAATCAAAATCCTTTCCAGGACTTTTTTGACCTGGGATGAGCAAGGCGATCATGTAGTTTGATTCTTTGGTGCAGACCTTTGGAGGCATGTTGTAAGGGATAACAAGCACTGGCCACATGCTATATGTGGCGCTCTGGTGGCCAAATTGGTTAAATCCATCTGAAGCTAAGACAAGTCTAATGTTTCTCGGGCCAGCAACAAACTTTTTGTGTTTATGATTGAAGCTTTTCCACTCACTACAATGAGATGATGGCTCATGGCATTCTGATCTCTGTACTCCTGGTTCCTAGAATGCAACAGTACATCCTCTCTTGTTTCAGCATCATGAAACAACCTTTGCAATCTTGGTATTATTGGAAAATGTCTCAGAACATTATGAGGAATCCTCTTCACAGCATCGCCATCTTTCCATCTTGATGATTTGTATCCCGGGCATTCACTTAAGTTGGCATAATCCTTCTGTTACAGAACACAATTATTCTTACAAACATGGATCATATCATATCCAATTCCAATTGCATGAAGGAAATTCTTCATTTTAGTGTAGGTGTGTGGCAGCTCAGACGCATCTGGGAAAGATTTGCGGAAAGAAGCCAACATCACATCGAATGATTTGTTGGTTATCCGCTCAGATGTCTTCACCTGAAGAAAGGTGACCATAGTTGAGAATACTGATAGCTTATTTCCTGGGGTGATATCCATGTTGCATTGTTCCAACATGCGGGCCCACTAGTTTTCTTCTGCAGGTGAAAGTTCATGGAATGCACGAGCATTTCGTAGCATTGTTTCAATGTTGGTCAAACTCACTGGCTCCGCCACCACCACCTCCTCCTCCTCTTCCACTTGAGCATCAGGTAGATCAATATGGTGATCTGCTGCTTCCACGTAGTCAATAACATTGATGTTCACAGCTTCACCATGATGAACCCACCTAGTATATGTGACCGACATCCCATACAACTTTAGATGATTTTGCACAGTTCACTGGGGTCTTGTAACTGAATTCATACAACTGCTACACGGGCAGAGCACATGTGATTTTGGACCACCGTACTCATCTCTGATGAAGTTCATGAAGTTTTCAACCCCCTCGACATATGCAGCGGCGAATCTTCAAGCAAAAGTTATCCAAGTCATGTCCATCTGTTAGACATACAAATTAGTTTTTCTACTAGATATCACAGGAAAAACATATATGCTTTTTTATGAAGTCCAGAAAAAAAATACCTAGGTCGATGTCTAAAGCTATGGCAAGATATTTGGACGAGCAGATCTAAGTAATGAAATATATTGTAAAGCTTATTCAGCAAGAAGATTTGAGTGCTAAATTATGGAAGGCTGTTTCAGCAGTCAATGAGGCCGAGCACACAGCCATCGAACTATCGAAGGCCATCGCAGCAAAAAAGATCGAGTATAAAATGGTGTAGAGCTATTTCACCTAACAGATTGGCTACTAGACCATGGCAATCTACGTCACAATAAATATATGGCAGGATATTTTAGCAACTAATCGACCTTGGCATGCCATCTCAGCTAAGCAGATTGAGTGGAGAACTGAGCAAGGAAGCTTCTTAAGCAGAGCATATTGACTGTAAACTACTTCGGCAAACAATGACATTAACAGCGTCTATCAACTAAAATTCAACGCTACACCAACATGCATGGGGCCTCAGTCTAGAATGCGCGTACCGTGGGAGAAGCTGACCGCCGTGCGTCTCCATACGAACATCGCCAACGGTGGTGGCGCAGACCGCCATGCGGCTCCACAAGAACGTCGCCAGCGGTGGCGGTGCGCCTAGAGGACGACAGTCTACGAGAGCATACTGTGGATCGCCATGCGTCCCCTCGACGAACCACGGCACCATCGTATTGGCGCGGCAGGGAGGGC
>NC_041393.1:484869416-484872381 GCF_002162155.2 Triticum dicoccoides
GGGGGGTTGGGGAATATTATTGTTTAGTTGGCTGAAGGGCGGTTGAATCTAGGATTTGGGGGGAGTTTTTGGATGGGGGGGGGAGGATTTTCGCGTGGTGGGCGGGGGGAGTTTGGCGCATGGTTGGTTTCTCCAAGTGCGGTCCCACGTGTCAGTGAAGAGGCAATCCGAAGCGTGTTCCGTTTGTGTGAGCCGTGTGCAGGACCAAACGTGTGTAAACTTGTTGCTTCGCGCGATCCATCAATACTACTACTGGTAATCCGGTAATCCCAACTAAAACTGCGCGGCCAGGTCTTTTTCCCGCGTGATATGCTGGGAGGTTGGCTTAGTTGGGTTTTTAAGGACGAGTAATGCTACACCTACGTAATCCCAATTACGTAATTAACATAATGTGAAAGTGTGAGCTGTTGATTGTAGATTGGGGGGAGGGAGGGGCCCACCACCATGAAAATCAGGGGAGGAGAGAGAGAGGCAATTTATGTTAACCCTTTTGTAGGTTCCCGTAGATGTAGAAAGATGTGAAATGCCTGAATGTGTAGTGGATGTACTCCCTCCGTTTCTTTTTAGTCTGCATATAAGGTTTGGTCAAAGTCAAACTTTGTAGAGTTTGACCAACTTTCTAGGAAAAAATATCAACATCTACAATACTAAAGCTATATGGTATGAAAATTAATTTCATGATGCATCTAACAATACTGATTTCATATTGTGAATCTTGATATATTTTACATAAACTTAGTCAAAGTTAACAAATTTGACTTCAACCAAATCTTATATGCATACTAAAAAGAAACGGAGGGAGTACTATTGGAGTGCCTAAAATAAATTGTGTATGTATAGACCCTATGTGTTTATTTTACTTCCCATGTTAGCTTTGTCTCGGTTCAATAAAAAGCCGAGTTGGTGATGATGGTGTGCCTGTCATCCTGCAGTATAGGTTGTCCAATCTACATCTAATGGATAGGAAGGAAACTATGACAATTTACCCGCACTCCTCTCCACATTTGCAGATAAGGCCTTCCCTCGTTCTTCCTTTTCTTCCACAACATCTTGATCTTCCGTGCAATGCACGGGAATCTTGCTAGTACTCCTACAATATACTATATTATTGTGCAAGTTCATATATACCGGCCGAGATTAATGCAAACACGGTAGATTTTCATTACATTTCGAACTTTTATAGGACAGAAAAATAAAAGAAACCCGACCATAAACCTATTCTACAGTGGCGACCGACATCCTCCATCTGCGATCTTTATGTACGGGGGTGGGGTTCAAGACCCGTGAAGTGAAGGTGTGGTCTTCGGCGAGGAAGAGTACAACACGGGATACGGACCGGCTAGTTGGCACACCATGCCCTGCCGCCTCCCATTCCCTACTCATCCTCGGAGGAGTCCCCGACCTCGGCGGTGCCGGACGTTGGACGGCGGCAAGTAGGACGCGTGGCTGATGGTGCTGTCGTTGTTGGCTGCCAGCGTGGCCACCGCTTGTGCGGTCGCGTCCGCGTCCGGCTACACCGCTATTGCGTCGCGAGAGGCGACTTGAGCGAGGGCGCCGACCTCGAGCTTCATCCCCGAAGACAAGCTCTCCCGTAGAGCATTCGTGCTTGCGGTCATGGCGGATGTGGTGTCAGGTAGGAGAACGATGCGCTATGGTGTGGAGGTTAGCTAGGCGTTGCCGCTATAAGTAGCGCATTCCGTTGAGCATCATTAACTCACCGGAGTTGGTTCCTCGGGCACCGAGCCTCTTAAGGACGGCATACGGACGGACGGCATGAATGCGGGCAGCTGGCGCCGGCTGGGAATGCACTGCGCGACGGCGCGAGGGAAGAGGGTTTTTGGTGTGCTAGGGTAGTCAGCTGCGGTCGTGGCAACGTTGGAGATTCCCTTTGCTCACATGCGATCCCCGCATGTCATTGAAAAAGAAAGCCGACCCGGCATGGTATCAGGTCCTGAGGCTGCAGTTGGCCGCGCTACACCACTCTGTGGACGCGTCGCGGCGCCCCGTGCTTCCTCGACGAGTCGGGTGTTGGGGTGTGTTTGGATTGTGGCCAAAGTGCACCTTACCAAAATTTTGGTCATGACCCAAAGATTGGTCTTTGTTTGGATGGTTGCCATTTTTTTGGCATGCCAATGAACTCTAGCAAACTCTAGTTCATTTTTCTTGCCAATGTCGGCCAAATCATGGGCAACCAAAACCTCAACCAAAATTTTGGCTACCCAATGCTTTGATGGGGCAACCTTGGGCACAAACCAAACATACTGTTGGTCGTGCCACAGCACTAACGCCACCCTCGGCACACTGAAACCGACCATGTCTAGCGACGATGAGTGTGTCGCTCACCGCAGTCGCCGTGTCCAGAGGCGGTGCTGGAGCTGCACCACGTTGTTGGCCCCCACGACCCACATGAACGGTTGCCGGTGGCGAGGAGGTCGTGGGCCAGCTCCTCCATTGGACTAGTCTGTGCTATGTCGTCCCGACAGGTGTGCCCCACAAGTCGGTTTCCCTATTTTCCCGGCCATAGTCGACCGTCAGTGCTCCGCGTTGCGCATTAGGCCTTTCACTATGTATGCCAAGCGAGAAAACTTATTGTTTATCTGAGCCGTTCAAGTATAATCATGTGGCGTTTGCTTATTTATCATTCCTCTCCAGCCCTCTTCTCCATCGATCATGTCGCCTTCCGGTCGAGTCCATCCTCCCGCATGCCTCATTTGAACATTCCGCCAAGTATCATTCGCATGTGGGCCTAGACCATGCTTGTATTTCCAATGTTGTAATTTGTTTGACATGCATACAAACAAACGGTTCATTTAAAGTTTCACTTTGCCTCCACTACGTGTCGTTTCACGCCTTAGTTTTGATATCGCATTTGGTTCATGCCCCGACACATGTTGACGAGATCGATTGATGTTCAGAGATCAATTGCAAGGAGATAAAGGTTTGGTTTGTTTCTATGATAGAAATG
>NC_041393.1:484872561-484993595 GCF_002162155.2 Triticum dicoccoides
CTGTGGGGATCAGAGGGAGTATATTGTACGTTCATAAGCGAAATGAACGTATAGTACCCACCCTAGTCCTCTTTCAATTGAGCTCCAGACCCCGAGATGAAATCGAGAGAGAACGAGTGGGGGTATGTGTGATACCTAAGGCGAATTCAAAATTTTGAACCAGTGATTGTAGAATCCACAAATCAAATATAAAGGGTATTCAATGTTCGTTTCGTTTTTGAACATACAATATACTCCCTCCTATTCTTTCTAGTTTACATATAAGTTTTATGTGTAGTCAAAGTATCTCTACTTTGATAAAAATAATATCAACATTCAACAACGCCCAATCAATATTGTTAGATTCATACGTACTCCTAGATATGTACTCGAGATGGTTTCCAATTTGTTTTCAACCACGTGAATGTGCTTGTTCTTGCACATGCTCTTCCTACTAGGATTTCGCTACATATAGCCAGTCCAATAGTAACTTTTTTAAGCTCCCTGTCCAATAGTACTAGTGGAGTACTGACAACATCTGTACTAGAGTATGCAGTGCTCATAGTAGTACTCCCTCCTTCCATTTATATATGGCCTATGTGGAGGAGAGAGATGTGAAAAAGTAAGGGGAGTGAGATCTCATGCAAGAGCCTAGCTATATACGCATTCCTAGTTAAATACAATAAATATGAAGAAAGAGATAGAGAGGAGATGGAAAAAAGTACTAATACAATAGCCAACCTTATAAAAAAAATTGCGGGAAATAGCCCACACTACTGTATGAGTTCATGTAATAGATGATGGCTATAGATGACATGGCAGTTCCTTATATCCATCAACTGGCTATATTATTAACCATGCTCTAATGCGTTTTTCAAAACCGCATTTGACTATTGACAAGATTAATAGTACATGAGATGTATAATGTGAAAATTATATCATTGGAAGCTCCTTTCACATACGAATTTAACCGTATGCTTTGTGTATGTTGCATGTCATATATTATTACTCTAACATTTGGTCAAATTTAGCCTCGCAAAACGCATTAGGCCCTGTACAGTAAATGGAAGGATGGAGTAGTAGTGGAAGTGGATCCTCTGACATAGGTATCCCTACCTTACCCTCCCTTTCGGTCACTTACTTGCGGACCCCATGCTTGCTAGGCCCCGCATGTCAGTTACTCAATGGGTTCAGCCATGTCAAGGGATCCTCATCCGTAGTATACTCCCTCTATTTTTATTTACTCCACATAAAACGGAGGGAGTGGTAGTATAAATGACGCGGGCGGGGGAGGGGGAGGGATGTCGGTTTGCTCTCACCTACGGTCCCACAAGCGAGCGAAAATGCAAGACAAAGCGTGTTCCATTCGGTAAGCGACGTGGAGGGTCCAGCATGCCGGGCTGCAACGCGAACACGACAAGAGCAATGTACAGTCAAAACCGATTGACCGGTCATCACCGGAACCACTATTCATACCAGAACCTTCACTGCTCGGCCTACGCCAGCCACTGCCCTAAAACCACACCTAATCTCCAGCCCATTCCCCCGCCTTTCGATCCCCTAGCCCGCATCAAGCGTCCCCTAGTTCGCTGGAAAGCAATGGTGCGCCGCAAGATCACGCACTACAAGATGCTGACGCTGGAGCACCGTGCTGAAATCGCGGTGGCGGTCGGCACCACGGACCTCCGTTCCCAAGCTCGCTTTGTGGAGGGCCAATCCCCGAGTTCTCTAGAGCCAAGCTATGAGGAGGAGGAAGCCGATCCAATGTTCATGGTGGAGGTCACGGCGTAGAAGGCCCCCGATGGGTATGAGACAATGGACATTGACTTTGTGCTGGCGTCCGAGTCCCCCATGGTGCAGACGGTCCAGCGGTTCAACCTGGCGATACTAAAGGAGGACCGGGAGGCAGAGGCTCAACTCGACATGGAGCGCGCGCATGCTGCTGCCATCGAGGCTCTCCTACAGGCAGAACCGGTTGTCGTGGATGTGAACCAGGTGGCGGAGGCTCAACTTGAGGCGGAGCGCGCGGATACTGCTTCCATCGAGGCCCTCCTGCAGGCGGCACCGGACATCCTGGACTTCAACCGGGCGGTAGAGGCTCAACTCGACATGGAGCGCGTTGATGCTGCTCTCATTGAGGCCCTCCTACAGGCGGAACCATACATCCTGGACTTGAACCGGGCAGCGGAGGTTTGACTCAACGCGGAGCACGTGGATGCCGCTGCCATTGAGGCCCTCCTGCAGGCGGAACCATACGTCCTCGACTTGAACCGGGCGGTGCTCTCGTCCGTGCAGAGCGCCCGCACGCTCCGCGTGGACGAGTAGCTGGAGGCCGAGGACAACCACGGTGCGGAGACACACGTCGGCGGCTACGGCTGGTTTGGGCTGGCAGCCAAAGATGACGAGGCCGTCTCGTTCCGCGAGCAGTGATAGTTTTTCTTTATGTTGTTGTTTTTATGGATCTTTTGTTGTGCAAAAACATATATTGTTATGCAAGTCGCCTGACTTGGGTCAGTTTACCATTTCAGGCGGTTGGATGAATATCCTACGTCTCCTAACCCTTCTTCCTCACCTCTTCTTCTTCCCCAACAGACCACCGCACGGGCCGTACGGATACTCCCCAACATGTAGTTGTATAAACATACTCTACGAACGAAAATTATGTGTCAGTGGTAGGATGGCTGAGTTTGGTTTGTTCACATGCAACAACACGTGTCAGTGAGGGTGCATTCCCTTGGTTGGGTTTGCGGTGTGCAGTAGTGACTGTGTGAGGGTGCGGTGCGACCGCGGCGTGCAGGAGCGATCGTGTGAGGGTGCGGTGCAACCGCGATAGCCGTGCGCAAGTGTACCTCCTTTTCATTTTGAAAACTTTAGGAAAGCTTGGCAAAATGTGTGGCGAAGTATGGCAATGCAAGGCCTAGACCCAAATAGGATAAGTACGTACGTACTATGAGTACTAGTGTTAAAAAAGAAATGCGGGGTTTTCCTTCGCGGGATTAATCGATACAAATCCTCGTTTGACGTGTCAATTAATGCGTATTTTTTCTCCAAAGCACAAAGAGCTAACCATCTCACTCCTCATCGCTTGATTAATGCAGCGCCATGCAAACCAACCTTCTCACTTCTGCATGCATGCAGGGGATACTAACGTCCTTGGTTGCTAGTACGAGGCAAACCCCATCAATTTTGCCTCAATTAGTGTTAGTGGCCTTTTGAAAATTGTAATTTTGATATACTGCCCTTGTGTACAAAAAAATGGAGGTAGTAACTATATTTGACTTCCTTCCCCATTGCGGTGACGTCGACGATATCTCGAATGTTGTGGTTTGGCAAAGTGCCTTCGATGGAGAACACCATTGAGGGAGACCACAGTAAGTCGTTCGCAAGTGCCGCTTGCAAGCCGAGACAACCGCCTTATTTGCATCCAGGAAGTCCATTCAACCAAAGGACGTGTAAATGTACTAGTACTACTAGTACACAATAGCATCGTTCGTCTAACTTAGTGCTGTGAGATGGTTTCTTGAAGAAGAAAATGGAGAAGCGGAGTCAGCGAAGAGTGAAATGATGGTTACTTCGTCCGTGCTTTGTGATTTGACGCCTCAGTGCTTTCTGATTTGTGATAGAAGGGACAAGGGAGTAGACTCTGTGCTCTATACTGTACATGCATCCAAGCACGGGAGAAAGAGGAGAGACATTGCATTTTTCTATTCCTTGAACCAATCAATTAGGGAGCTTCGGTTCCATATTTTTGGCTTTGGCAACACCGTCCACAATGGTTCCCACGATGCCAAAAGCTATTTTCACATTTGGCTAAACATTGTGGATGCCCTTAACCGTACCACTTGGTTTTGCTCCTGTGTGCTATCTATACAAATCTCAATTATATTGATCTAAAAAATTCTAGAATCAAGATTAGTAAAAGGAGGTGATTTTGCCCTGCGGATGGCGTGGGAGGTTTCTTATTTTTAGAGGATGTTGTCCTGGCGGTTTGCTAACATGCGGTCCCATGTGTCAGTACTTTACCAAGCCGATCTGCGTCCCACATGAGGCAGAACAACGATAGAAGCCACATGTGGTTAACTTGAAGAAGATGAGGGTGAAGCAGATTCAACAACGAGTGAAATGATGGTTGCTTCGTCCCTCCAACTTCTTTTTTTAGAATTATTACTTTGTCCCTCCAACTTAACTGCGGGAAAGGTGCAGCTTTGTGATTTGACGCCTCATTGCTCATTACTACGCCGGTGCCATGACTGGGTGCTTCACCCCGGCTGCTCTGCACTGTATTCCGGTATGGCACGTGGACCCGGTAGCTTGATGTCCCACATGTCGGTGAAAGGGACTAGAAGATTTATGAAAGCGAGCGCTCCACTCTTACGAAGGAGGCGTACACAACACAACGGCCCAGTGAACTGTCACTTGTACTGTATAGTACTATAGTTTTGCTGTTTTGCATGATCCATCGATACAAACCCGATTAAACAGGAAAGGGCGGGATTTTCCCACGCGGTAGATGATACTGGCCATACATTTCAAAGGCAATTTTAATGTATGCAAACTGAATAATTCAGTAAAATATGATATCTAGTAAAACTAAAAACACATATGATTTATTTTGTTAGAGTGTAGTAGTAGTGATGTATTGCATAGTTGTTAGATGTAACATGCGAGAACGTGTAGAGATGTAGTTTTGGAGGGCCTACAGAGAGAAAAGCGTAATACGGTCACCGAACTTCAGAATAAGCTGATTACGGTCACTATATACGTTTTGCAGTGATTATATGGTCACTTGCTCACGGTTCAGCGTCGGATTGCACTCTGTTGACCGGCCAAATAGTCTGCGTGCCACCATGTTGACTAGTTAAGTTGACCATGTTCCTTGTGGGTCCCACCTATCAGTTTGCATAGGGAAAAGGTTAGATAAACACAAATTTATGCAGGCACGACAAGACTCCAACCCATGCGCAGGAATCACCTGGTTGTCTATGTGTCTGTCAGGGCCTGATGTGTGCGCATGCACGTGTAGGTTGAGCACTTGAGCGTGAGAGTGTGTGTTGGTCGTGCGGTGTACTGGTGTGTGCATGCATGCATGTGTGTGTGCGTGTGAGTGTTGCATGCGTGCATGGCTGCGTGTGTATGTGTGAGTGTTGCGTGCGTGCGTGGGTGCATGTGTTCGTGTGAGTGTTGCGTGCACACAGTTCGTGTTCATGCGTGTGTGTGTGTATAATCACCACACCAGCTCATGTGTGTTAAAACAGACGGCTCAGCATACCAATACAAGGCCACCTTGTCCGTTGTGCCCGCGGTCATGACTTCGAACCACCGTCCAATATTTTTTGTCGTTTGTTTTCATTCTTACTAGCAAGATGCCTATGCGTTGCACATACCATCAAGATGCATTTGTATGAGTAGTTTATCTTGTGAGAGAAAAGGATGAACGAGGGAAGGCCTTATTTGAAAATGTGGTGAGGTGTGTGCGTACCTTTTTGCAAGACTGCCATTGTTTCTTTCCTATCCGTCAGATATAAATTGTACGGCCTATATTGCAGGATGGCACGCACACCATCATCACCAACTCTATTTTTTTATAAGAGTGTATTTTATAAGAGTGTAGATGTAGAGTAGATACAAGCCACAGGTGGGCCCGATGGTAGTGAGATAATGTGATGCAACACTAGAGGTGCCACGTGGTGCATTTAACTGGTCAACTAGTCATGTCTTGAGCAAATACAGAGTTGTACGGTGAGCCCATGACTGTATAATAACCACAAAATGTAAATGGTGACCGTAATGAGTGGATTATGAAGTCCATTGTACGTAACGTGCTTTCGCTTCAAATACAATGATCGTCACTGTATATATCGTGAGAGAAAGATGAAACATGCATGAATGTGCTGCGGGCTTACTTTTAGAGGACCTGGAGATAGTTTTTGTGCGTACGTGAAAGGGGCTTAGAGGGGGGTATGCGATGGAGAGAGAGATGCTCTTCGTTTCTCTTTATTATGACTAACTTTATATATAGTATAAAAATATACAAAGTCACAGTGCGGAATAAATATCATTGTGGGCACCATGTAATGCAAATTAGCGTTCGTACTCCTCCATATAACTTTGTAATGTTGTATATATGTAGAAATTCTAAAATAAATTTTTGGCCACACTTTATTCAAACGGATGTTGTATGCGAAATAAATGTGAAGAGAGGGCCTTTTAGATCAATGGGGTATGTGATGTAACATGTGTGAATGTGTAGTTGATGCATTTGGCAGGGCCTAGAGGTGTGTGTGTGTGTGTATTACGTATTCGAGAAAGGCATGGATAGAGGGGCTGGCGGGGGGTGGGTGTTGGAGAGATAGCACAAGAAATGAGAGTGGTCTAGAGAGAGAGACGAATATGACGTCACGGCGAGAGATTCCCTTGAGTGTGTATATGCAAGGGAGAAGGGGATAGAGGCACCAGGAGAATATTTTTTTTGTGTGGTGTGTGTGTTGGTATGTGTGGGTGTGAGAAGATAACGAGACGTGGGGGCGGAGGGTGTGTCACCGAGTGAGGTCCGGTTGGTCGAGGTGAGGCCCTTCATTCGGTTCCGTCCTGCGCCACATTGGTCGACCCGTATTGCATTTAGGGAGACCCATGGATGACTAGTCGTACAAGACAAAGATAGCAGAATTGTGAAGGACTCTATGTCCACTGACAAAGCCGGCTAGGATTTGTAACCCTAGATTCTCGAACGAAGGTAACCCCTTTATCTCTGATATTACTGTTCATCCAACCTAACTTTAAGGGGCATCCTACAGAATACTCTGGTAGAATCATACTCGTCGATTAGGAAGAGAGGTGTGAGATAATGCGTGAGAGACAGCCCTAAAGATAATGTGCGTACAGGAGACATGTAGGCAGGTCTACGTATATAGAAAGGGTCGATGGGGATTGTGCGTGTGTATGCTTGCGAGAGGAAGAGTGCTTGTGATAAAGGTTAGTGAAAACAGTCGTAAATGGTTACGAGAGGGAGGGAGGGAGGGTAATATCGATAGCATGTGTGCGAGAAAGACACCTCGAGAGAGAGTGTGTGAGCATGTGTGATAGACCACCAATGGAGAGTGAAACTACATGTAAAAGACTGTTGTACACATTGATTAAAGATATAAATTGTATCCAAATATTAGGATGGGCTAATGATATTTGCAATTCGCGTAAGGAACGGTCATTGATCCATTAGACATCTAGATTCTATCAAATTTGAGTGTGTCTATGTTATTATTCGACACAATTGATCCACATAGTTAGTATTTTGAACTCCAGACAATGCATCGCTTTAGCAATCGAATATAAACGTGAGTATAGTCCATGTTGTCTGTGTAAAGCACATTATACATACGAAAGTAACACAATGAACATTATAAATAGCTACCTATGAACTAGCATACATTTGAATTCAACTTAAGGTGGTTTAAAAAAATCGAATTCAACATGAAGTCCATTCGATTATTTGAATTTGATAACATGGCATTTGTAAATCATACCTAAATTATGGGGGCACCAATCTTTGCTCTGATTTTGTACATAATAGCATATGTAGTCATGTACAAAATAGATTCAAATTTAGCTCCTCCATTCCAAAATAATCGTAGTTATAGGATTTTCAAGTGTCAAAATTTCAAAAAGAAGCGGATAATTTAATGAGGTTTTCAAACATACAAGGTCAAATTTAACGTTGTTTATTTAGGTCAATCCTCATAGTTCAAGAGTACTCTAAACGTGAATGCTTGTGTTTCAAAATTTTGAACGAAGCGCCAAAAGAGCCTCTACTCGCCCGAAACCGCGTGAGACCAATGTTTGGTAGTACAAGGAAATTACTTTTCTAATAACTCCGACCCGTGAAACCTACCGGCCCGATGTCCAAAGGTCTAAACCGGGGTAGGTTTGTAGCTTCATCTAGACGCCACGCAACCGCCTCCGAAAAACATTCATACACAATGGCCGCCTAAGCACACATGCGCGCGGCCGAAATCGCTCCCGCCCACTATTTGGGACACCTGGGATTACCATCCTAACCCCGACCCACAGTAGGTCTGAAATTTAAGAGGGGGCAAGGTTTGTACTTTCCCCAAATTTCTAACAAGCGCGTCCCATCTTATGTTCAAAAAAGCCAAAAACAAGCGCGTCCCAGACCGAAACATGGTTCTCCCTCCTCCCCCATGCCCACCCATCCGATGCCCCATTGGTACTCCGTGGGCGCAAAAATTACCTCTCCACCAGCTGCAAAACCCCGGCGTCCTCCGTACGCCACCCCATCCCACCCATCAACCGCCGCCCTCCTCCATCACGCCGGAGCCGATACCCCGATGCCGTCGTCCAGCCCATAAACATCCAAAAGGGGTAATATAATAGCATGGAACAATCAAAAATTATAGATACGTTGGAGACATATCAAGCATCCCCAAGCTTAATTCCTGCTCGTCCTCGAGTAAGTAAATGATAAAAACAGAATTTTTGATGTGGAATGCTACCTAGGATAATTCTCAATGTAATTTTCTTTATTGTGGCATGAATGTTCAGATCCAAATGATTCAAGATAAAAGCTTATAAAACAGAAAAGTAATAATGCTTCAAAGCATACTAACAAATAATCATGTCCTATCAAAATAGCATAGCCAAAGAAAGTTTATCCCTACAAAGTCATATAGTTAGACCATGCTTCATTTCATTACACAAAATACTCCCATCATGCACAACCCCGATGACGAGCGGAGCAATTGTTTCATACTTTTAACGTGCTTCAGCTTTTTCAACTCTTACGCAATACATGAGCGTAAGCCATGGACATAGCACTTAGGTGGTAAAAGATGGTGGTTGTGAGGACAAAAGAGGGAGAAGATAGTCTCACATCAATTAGGCATATCAACGGGCTATGGAGATGCCCATCAATAGATATCGATGTGATTGAGTAGGGATTGCCATGCAACGGATGCACTAGAGCTATAAATATATGAAAGCTCAACAAAAAGAACTAAGTGGGTGTGCATCCAACTCGCTTGCTCACGAAGACCTAGGGCATTTTTGAGGAAGCCCATCATTGGAATATACAAGCCAAGTTCTATAATGAATTCCCACTAGTATATGAAAGTGACAACATAGGAGAGTCTCTATCAAGAAGATCATGGTGCTACTTTGAAGCACAAGTGTGGAAAAAGAGATAGTAGCATTGTCCCTTCTCTCTTTTTCTCTCATTTTATTCTTTTTCTTTCTTTATTTTTCTTTATTTTTCTTTTTTTATTTTTTTCCTTGGCCTTTCTTCTTTTTTTTTCTTTTTGTAAAGTCTGAAGTCTCATCCCGACTTGTGGGGGAATCAAAGTCTTCATCATCTTTTCCTCACTGAGACAATGCTCTAATAATGAAGATCATCACACTTTTATGGATTTACAACTCAAGAATTACAACTCAAAGCTAGAACAAGATATGACTCTATATGAATGCCTCCGGCGGTGTACCGGGATATGCAATGAATCAAGAGCGACATGTATGAAAATTATGAAGGTGGCCTTGCCACAAATACGATGTCAACTACATGATCATGCAAAGAGCAATATGACAATGATGAAACGTGTCATAATAAACGGAATGGTGGAAAGTTCCATGGAAATATATCTTTGAATGGCTATGGAAATGCCATATAGGTAGGTATGGTGGCTGTTTTGAGGAAGGTAAATAATGGGTTCAATACCGGCGAAAGTTGCGCGGTAATAAGAGAGGCTAGCAAAGTGGAAGGATGAGTGTGCGTATATCCATGGACTCACATTAGTCATAAAGAACTCATATACTTATTGCAAAAGTCTACTTAGCCCTCGAAGCAAAGTACTACTACGCATGCCCCAAGAGGGATAGATTGGTAGGAAAATACCATCGCTCGTCCCCGACAACCACTCAGAAGGAAGACAATCAAAAGAGCAACTCATGCAACAAATTTGTCACACAACTTTTACCATACGTGCATGCTACGGGACTTACTAACTTCAACAAAAGTATTCTCAATTTCATAATTATCCACTAGCATGACCCTAAAATTACTACCTTTATATCTCAAAACAATTATCAAGCAACAAATTGATCATAGCATCCAATTCACTTCCTATGATAGTTTTTATTATACCCAACTTGGATGCTCATAATTCTTGGACCAATTTTGTAACCATAGCAAATACCATTCTGTTCTAAAATACTCTCAAAATAATATAAGTGAAGCATGAGAGACTAACAATTTCTATAAAATCAAGCCACCGCCGTGCTCTAAAAAATATAAGTGAAGCACTAGAGCAAAAACTATCAATCTCAAAAGATATAAGTGAAGCACATAGAGTATTCTAGCAAATTCTAATCAAGTGGTCTTCTCCCAAAAGGTGTGTATAGAAAGGATGATTGTGGTAAACTAAAAATCAAAGACTAATATAATACACGACGCTCCAAGCAAAACACATATCATGTGGCGAATAAAAATATAGCTCCAAGTAAAGTTACCAATGAACGAAGACGAAAGAGGGGATGCCTTCCCGGGGCATCCCCAAGCTTAGGCTTTTGGCTATCCTTGAATATCTTGGGGTGCCAAGGGCATCCCCAAGATTAGGCTCTTGCCACTCCTTATTCCATAATCCATAAAAGCTTTACCCAAAACTTCAAAACTTCACACCACAAAACTCAACAGGAAATCTTATAAGCTCCGTTAGTGAAAGAAAACAAAACCACCACATAAGTTACTGTAATGAAGTCATTCTTTATTTATTTTGGTGTTAAACCTACTGTATTCCAAGTTCTCTATGGTTCATACCCTTACATACTAGCCATAGATGCATCAAAATAAGCAAACAACACACGAAAAGCAGAATCTGTCAAAAACAGAACAGTCTGTAGCAATATGTAACTAACGCAAACTTCTGGAACTCTAAAAATCCTACCAAAATATGAAGAACTGGAAAATTTGTTTACTGATCAGAAGCAAAAAGAATCAATGCAATATCACGTTTCCGTGATTTATTGATTTTTTTCTCGTGAGCGCAGAGTTTCTGTTTTTCATTAGAATCAAATCAACTATCATCATAGTTTATCCTATAGGTTCTACTTCGCACAAACACAAATTAAAAGATAAAAACACATTTTAACAGAAAGTATATGCAAAATTTATTACTAAACAGGAACAAAAACAAGAAACATAAAGAAAATTGGGTTGCCTCCCAACTAGCGCTATCGTTTAACGCCCCTAGCTAGGCATAAAAGCGAAGATAGATCTAAGTAGTGCTATCTTTCGCACTCATCTTTTTAATGGAGTTATGCTCAAGTCCAGGAGGCTCTTTGTGTTTCCCTTCATGCTCAGAGATCCTTTGATCTAAGGCATCCAACCTCTTATTGTAAAGTGTGATCAAATTATTCATGCGGTTGATACTCCCAACAATATTCTTAAAAGGTTCGACAAGTTTTTGCAACTCAAGTAATTTCTCTAAAATTTGGGTTCCTTCAAGAGAGAAGGGTGTCGGATTGCAGGTTCCGGCAGACCCTTGAGGTTCGAACTCTGGGGTGCGCGCGAAGATCTCTCATCTACCTACTCACATCTCATCGCCTCGCAAAGGATCTAGGCTACACGATGAGCAACACAAGGGACGCAAGGTTTATACTAGTTCGGGCCACCGTTGTGGTGTAATACCCTACTCTAGTTTGTGGTGTGGTGGATTGCCTCTGGGGCTGGTGAAGAACAGTACAAAGGAAGAACAGCCTCGCGAGGGGTGTTCTTGTGGTGGTGTTATCCCTTTGGAGGGGTCGATTCTAGATGCCTCTATACTATGGTGGCTAGCCCTATATATAGAGTAAGAGGGCCTGGTCCTCTTTCCCAAATACTGAGCAGGAAGGGCGCCAACAATTGGCCATTTTGAAGGGGAACATCTAGTACACTTATCCTAACTAAAGTTGGTCCTCGTCTGTCAAAGACTCTGGCGATGACGTCGTCCCGGGCTCCACGGTGACCTCCTTCCTGTCGTCCCGCTGGTCTTGGTCTTGTTGCACCGGAATTGTAGCCTTTGCCTGATGCCTTGGCCTGCGCTTGCTCCCTATGCACCAAAGGGGAAACAAGGACATTGCGCGGGCCGGCGCCCGCCTGGCCTCGATCGTCATGGCTTGCATCACGGGCACCTCACTAGGTACCCCTGCCTTGATCTCTCCGCCTCCTCGCGAGCCAGCCTGACGATGCTAGCCCTGAGGATGCTTTCCTGTCGTCCGCCCCGCAAGGCTTGGCCCCTCGCGAGGGTCTTGAGCTTGAGTTGATGAAGATGGGCCGCACTGGGCCATTGCTTGAGCCACGTCGCAGGCCGCAGGCAGGCAAGTCTGGGGACCCCCGTTCCCAGAATAGCGACAGTAGCCCCTGGGACCAAGGCGCGCCCGGACTTGGCTTAGCAGAGAAGCGAAGGGCAAGTGCGAAGCACTGCGGGCCCCATCAGCCTGCGGCCTTGGGCACCGCGTGGCGGTTGATTGGTCGTGGGCGTCTCCGCTTCCCCATGACGCCTCGGTAACCGTTTTGACAAGACAAGTCCCTGCATGCGAAAGCGGGTCATGGTTACCTATGATCGTGGGGGCCGGCGGTTGGCCTCCTCCGGCTATAAGTACGGAGCGACGCGAGCCCTTCCAGTGTTGGCGAACGTAGCAGAAATTCAAAATTTTCCTACGTGTCACCAAGATCTATCTATGGAGAAACCAGCAACGAGGGGAAGGAGAGTGCATCTACGTACCCTTGTAGAAAGGGGTTGAAGGAGTCGTACTCGTCGTGATCCAAATCACCGGAGATCCTAGTGCCGAATGGACGGCACCTCCGCGTTCAACACACGTACAGCCCGGTGACGTCTCCCACGCCTTGATCCAGCAAGGAGAGAGAGAGAGGTTGAGGAAGACTCCATCCAGCAGCAGCACAACGGCGTGGTGGTGGTGCAGGAGCGTGGCAATCCTGTAGGGCTTCACCAAGCACCGCGAGAGAGGAGAAGGGAGAGAGGTAGGGCTGCACCAAGAGGGAGAGAAACTCATGTGTTGGGCAGCCCCTAGACCTCATCTATTTATAGGGGGAGGGGAGGGGGTTGCGCCCCCTCTAGGGTTCCCTCCCCAAGGGTGGCGGCAGCCCCCAGATCCCATCTGGGTGGCGGCCAGAGGGGAAGAGAGGGGAGGCGCACCTAGGGTGGGCCTTAGGGCCCATCTACCCTAGGGTTTGCCCCCTCCCACTCTTCCCTGCGCCTTGGGCCCTTGTGGGGGGCGCACCAGCCCACCTGGGGCTGGTCCCCTCCCACACATGGCCCATGCAGCCCTCTGGGGCCGGTGGCCCCACTTGGTGGACCCCCGGGACCCTCCCGGTGGTCCCGGTACGTTACAGATAAAACCCGAAACTTTTCCGGTGACCAAAACAGGACTTCCCATATATAAATCTTTACCTCCGGACCATTTCGGAACTCCTCATGACGTCCGGGATCTCATCCGGGACTCCGAACAACATTTGGTAACCACATACAAACTTCCTTTATAACCCTAGCGTCATCGAACCTTAAGTGTGTAGACCCTACGGGTTCGGGAATCATGCAGACATGACCGAGATGTTCTCCGGTCAATAACCAACAGCGGGATCTGGATACTCATGTTGGCTCCCACATGTTCCATGATGATCTCATCGGATGAACCACGATGTCAAGGACTCAATCGATCTCGTATACAATTCCCCTTGTCTAACGGTATTGTACTTGCCCGAGATTCGATCATCAGTATACCGATACCTTGTTCAATCTCGTTACCGGCAATTCTCTTTACTCGTTCCGTAACACATCATCCCGTGATCAACCCCTTGGTCACATTGTGCACATTATGATGATGTCCTATCGAGTGGGCCCAGAGATACCTCTCTGTTAACCGGAGTGACAAATCCCAGTCTCGATTCGTGCCAACCCAACAGACACTTTCGGAGATACCTGTAGTGCACCTTTATAGCCACCCAGTTACGTTGTGACGTTTGGTACACCCAAAGCATTCCTACGGTATCCGGGAGTTGCACAATCTCATGGTCTAAGGAAATGATACTTGACATTAGAAAAGCTTTAGCATAGGAACTACGATCTTTGTGCTAGGCTTAGGATTGGGTCTTGTCCATCACATCATTCTTCTAATGATGTGATCCCGTTATCAACGACATCCAATGTCCATGGTCAGGAAACTGTAACCATCTATTGATCAACAAGCTAGTTAACTAGAGGCTTACTAGGGACATGGTGTTGTCTATGTACCCACACAAGTATCTGAGTTTCCTTTCAATACAATTATAGCATGGATAATAAACGATTATCATGAACAAGGAAATATAATAATAACTAATTTATTATTGCCTCTAGGGCATATTTCCAACAGTCCGCCACTTGCACTAGAGTCAATAATCTAGTTCACATCGCTATGTGATTAACACTGATAGGTCACATCGCCATTTGACCAACATCTAGTGTCTAAACTAGTTCACATGACCATGTGATTAAGTCTCAATGAGTTCTGGGGTTTGACCATGTTTTGCTTGTGAGAGAAGTTTTAGTCAACGGGTCTGCAACATTCAGATCTGTATGTACTTCGCAATTCTCTATGTCATATTGTACATGCTGCTTCCACACTCCACTTGAAGCTATTCAAATGTTTGCTCCACTATACGTATCCGATTTGCTACTCAGAGTCATTCGGATAGGTGATAAAGGTTGCATCGACGTAACCCTTTACGCCAAACTCTTTATCACCTCCATAAACGAGAAACATGTCCCTTATTTACTCCAAGGACAATTTTGACCGCTGTCCAATGATCCATTCCTGGATCATTCTTGTACCCCTTGACTGACTCATGGCAAGGCACACTTCCGGTGCGGTACACAACATAGCATACTATAGAGCCTATGTCTGAAGCATAGGAGACGACCTTCGTCCTTTCTCTCTCTTCTGCTGTGGTCGAGCTTTAACTCTTAACTTCATACCTTACAACTCAGGCAAGAACTCCTTGTTTGACTGATCCATCTTGAACACCTTCAAGATCATGTCAAGGTATGTGCTCATTTGAAAGTATTATTAAGCATTTTGATCTATCTTATAGATCTTGATGCTTATTGTTCAAGTAGCCTAATCCAGGTTTTCCAATGAAAAAAACTTTTCGAATAAACCTATATGCTTTCTAGAAATTCTACATCATTTCTGATCAACAATATGTCAACAACATATACTCATCAGAAATTCTATAGTGCTCCCACTCACTTCTTTGGAAATACAACTTTCTCATAAACTTTGTATAAACCCAAAATCTTTGATCATCTCATCAAAGCATACATTCCAACTTCGAGATGCTTACTCTAGTCCTTAGAAGGATTGCTGGAGTTTTGCATATTTGTTAGTGTTCTTCAGGATTGTCAAAACCTTCTGGTTGTATCACATACAACCTTTCCTCAAGAAAACTATCGAGGAAACAATGTTTTGACATTCTATCTACAAGATTTCATAAATAATGCAGTAACTGCTAATCCTTTTCCAACAGACTCTTATCATCACTATGAGTGAGAAAGCCTCACCGTAGTCAACTCCTTGAACTTGTCGGAAAACATCTTAATGACAAGTCAAGCTTTCTTAATGGTGATTCTTACCATCATTGTCTGTCTTCCTTTTAAAATCCATCTGTACCCAACGGCCTTACGACCATCAAGTATTTCTTCCAAAGTCATGGATCCTTTCTTGGATTTTATGGCCTCAAGCCATTCATCGGAATCTGGGCCCACCATCGCTTCTCCACAGCTCGTAGGTTCATTGTTGTCTAGCAACGTGACCTCTAAGACAGGATTGCGTACCACTTTGAAGTAGTACGCGTCCTTGTCCACCTACGAGGTTCGGTAGTGACTTGATCCGAAGCATCATGATCACTATCATCAGCTTCCACTTCAATTGGTGTAGGTGCCACATGAACAACTTCCTGTGCCCTGCTACACACTGGTTGAAGTGATGGTTCAATAACCTCATCAAGTCTCCACCATCCTCCCACTCAATTCTTTCAAGAGAAACTTTTCCTCGAGAAAGGACCCGTTTCTAGAAACAATTACTTTTTCTTCCGGATCTGAGATAGGAGGTATACCCAACCATTTTGGGTATCCTATGAAGATGTATTTATCGGTTTTGGGTTCGAGCTTATCACGATGAAACTTTTTTTTACACAAGCGTCGCAGCCCCAAACTTTTAAGAAACGACAACTTAGGTTTCTCCAAACCATAGTTCAAATGGTGTCGTCTCAACGGAATTACGTGGTGCCCTATTAAAGTGAGTGCGGTTGTCTCTAATGCCTAACCCATGAACAATAGTGGTAATTCGATAAGAGACATCATGGTACGCACCATATCCAATAGGGTGCAACTATGATGTTCGGACACACCATCACACTATGGTGTTCCAGGCAGTATTAATTGTGAAACAATTTCCACAATGTCTTAATTGCGTGCCAAAGCTCGTAACTCAGATACTCATCTCTATGATCATATCATAGACATTTTTATCCTCTTGTCACAATGATCTTTAACTTCACTCTGAAATTACTTGAACCATTCAATAATTCATACTTGTGTTTCATCAAGTAAATATACTCAACATCTACTCGAATCATCTGTGAAGTCAGATCATAGCGATATTCACTGCATGCCTCAGCACTCATTGGACTGCACACATCAAAATGTGTTACTCCCAACAGGTTGCTACCTTGTTCCATCTTACTGAAACCGAGGCTTTTTAGTCATCTTGCCCATGTGGTATGATTTGCATATCTCAAGTGATTCGAAATCAAGTGAGTCCAAATGATCCATCTGCATGGAGTTTCTTCATGCGTATACACCAATAGACATGGTTCGCATGTCTCAAACTTTTCAAAAACGAGTGAGTCCAAAGATCCATCAACATGGAGCTTCTTCATGCGTTTTATACCAATATGACTTACATGGCAGTGCCACAAGTAAGTGGTACTATCATTACTATCTTATATCTTTTGGCATGAAAATGTGTATCACTATGATCGAGATTCAATAAACCACTCCTTTAGGTGTAAGACCATTGAAGGTATTATTCAAATAAATAGAGTAACCATTATTCTCCTTAAATGAATAACCGTATTGCGATAGACACAATCCAATCATGTCTATGCTGAACGCAAACACCAAATGACAATTATTTAGGTTTAACACCAATCTCGATGGTAGAGGGAGCGTGCGATGCTTGATCACATCAACCTTGGAAACACTTCCAACACATATCGTCAGCTCACCTTTAGCTAGTCTCCATTTATTCCGTAGCTTTTATTTCGAGTTACTAACACTTAGTAACCGAACCGGTATCTAATACCCTGGTGCTACTAGGAGTACTAGTAAAGTACACATTAACACAATGTATATCCAATATACTTCTATCGACCTTGCCAGCCTTCTTATCTACCAAGTATCTAGGGTAATTCTGCTCCAGTGGCTGTTCCCCTTATTATAGAAGCACTTAGTCTCGGGTTTAGGTTCAACCTTGGGTTTCTTCACTGGAGCAGCAACTGATTTGTCGTTTCATGAAGTATCCCTTCTTTCCCTTACCCTTCTTGAAACTAGTGGTTTCACCAACCATCAACAATTGATGCTCCTTCTTGATTTCTACTTTCGCGGTGTCAAACATCGTGAATACCTCAAGGATCATCATATCTATCCCTGATATGTTATAGTTCATCATGAAGCTCTAGCAGCTTGGTGGCGATGACTTTGGAGAAACATCACTATCTCATCTGGAAGATCAACTCCCACTTGATTCAAGTGATTGTTGCACTCAGACAATCCAAGCACAAGCTCAATGATTGAGCTTTTCTCCCTTAGTTTGCAGGCTAAGAAAATCGTCAGAGGTCTTATACCTCTTGACGTGGTCACGAGTCTGAAATCCGAATTTCAGCCCTCGAAACATCTCATATGTTCCGCGACGTTTCGAAAAAACGTCTTTGGTGCCTCAACTCTAAACCGTTTAACTGAACTATCACATAGTTATCGAAACGTATATGTCTGATGTTCACAACATCCACAAACGATGTTTGGGGTTCTGCACACTGAGCGGTGCACCAAGGACATAAGGTTTCTACTAATCGCATAATCGCTACTATCAACTTTCAACTATATTTTCTCTAGGAACATATCTAAAACAGTAGAACTGACGCGCGAGCTATGACATAATTTGCAAAGGGCTTTTGACTATGTTCAGGATAATTAAGTTCATCTTATGAACTCCCACTCAGATAGACATCCCTCTAGTAATCTAAGTGATTACATGATCTGAGTCAACTAGGCCGTGTCCGATCATCACGTGAGACGGACTAGTCATCATCGGTGAACATCTTCATGTTGATCGTATCCACCATACGACTCATGCTCGACCTTTCGGTCTCTTGTGTTCCGAGGCCACGTCTGTACATGCTAGGATCGTCAAGTTAACCTAAGTGTTTCGCGTGTGTAAATCTGGCTTACACCCGTTGTATGTGAACGTAAGAATCTATCACACCCGATCATCACGTGGTGCTTCGAAACGACGAACTTTCGCAACGGTGCACAGTTAGGGGGAACACTTTCTTGAAATTTTAATGAGGGATCATCTTATTTACTACCGTCGTTCTAAGCAAATAAGATGTAGAAACATGATAAACATCACATGCAACCAAAATAGTGACATGATATGGCCAATATCATTTTGCTCCTTTTGATCTCCATCTTCGGGGCTCCATGATCATCATCGTCACCGGCATGACACCATGATCTCCATCATCAGGATCTTAATCATCATGTCTTCATGAAGTTTTCTCGCCAACTATTACTTCTACTACTATAGCTACCGGTTAGAAATAAAGTAAAGTAATTACATGGCGTTATTCAATGACACGTAGGTCATACAATAAATTAAGGCAACTCCTATGGCTCCTGCCGGTTGTCATATTCGTCGACATGCAAGTCGTGATTCCTATTACAAGAACATGATCAATCTCATACGTTACATATCATTCATCACATTCTTCTTGGCCATATCACATCACATAGCATACCCTACAAAAACAAGTTAGACGTCCTCTAATTGTTGTTTGCATGTTTTACGTGGCTGCTATGGGTTTCTAGCAAGAACGTTTCTTACCTACGCAAAAACCACAACGTGATATGTCAATCGCTATTTGCCCTTCACAAGGACCCTTTTCATCGAATCCGTTCCGACTAAAGTGGGAGAGACTGGCACCCGCTAGCCACCTTATGCACCAAGTGCATGTCAGTCGTTGGAACCTGTCTCACGTAAGAGTACGACTAAGGTCGGTCCGGGCCGCTTCATCCCACAATACCGTCGAAAAAAGATTGGACTAGTAACGGTAAGCATATTGAACAAAATCAACGCCCACAACTACTTCGTGTTCTACTCGTGCGAAGAATCTACGCAATAGACCTAGCTCATGATGCCACTGTTGGGGAACGTAGCAGAAATTCAAAATTTTCCTACGTGTCACCAAGATCTATCTATGGAGAAACCAGCAACGAGGGGAAGGAGAGTGCATCTACATACCCTTGTAGATTGCTAAGCGGAAGCGTTTAAGAGAACGGGGTTAAAGGAGTCCTACTCGTCGTGATCCAAATCACCAGAGATCCTAGTGCCGAACGGATGGCACCTCCGCGTTCAACACACGTACAGCCCGGTGACGTCTCCCACGCCTTGATCCAACAAGGAGAGAGGGACAGGTTAAGGAAGACTCCATCCAGCAGCAGCACAACGGCATGGTGGTGGTGGAGGAGCGTGGCAATCCTGCAGGGCTTCGCCAAGCACCGCGAGAGAGGAGAAGGGAGAGAGGTAGGGCTGCGCCAAGAGGGAGAGAAACTCATGTGCTGGGCAGCCTCTAGACCTCAACTATTTATAGGGGGAGGGGAGGGGGATGCACCCCCTCTAGGGTTCCCTCCCCAAGGGTGGCGGCAGCCCCCAGATCCCATCTGGGTGGCGGCCAGAGGGGAAGAGAGGGGAGGCGCACCTGGGGTGGGCCTTAGGGCCCATCTACCCTAGGGTTTGCCCCCTCCCACTCTTCCCTGCGTCTTGGGCCCTTGTGGGGGCCGCACCAGCCCACCTGGGGCTGGTCCCCTCCCACACTTGGCCCATGCAGCCCTCCGGGGCTGGTGGCCCCACTTGGTGGACCCCCGGGACCCTCCCGGTGGTCCCGGTACGTTACCGATAAAACCCGAAACTTTTCCGGTGACCAAAACAGGACTTCCCATATATAAATCTTTACCTCCAGACCATTCCAGAACTCCTCGTGACGTCCGGGATCTCATCCGGGACTCTGAACAACATTCGGTAACCACATACAATCTTCCTTTATAACCCTAGTGTCATCGAACCTTAAGTGTGTAGACCATACGGGTTCGGGAATCATGCAGACATGACCGAGACATTCTCTGGTCAATAACCAATAGCGGGATCTGGATACCCATGTTGGCTCCCACATGTTCCACGATGATCCCATCAGATGAACCACGATGTCAAGGACTCAATCGATCCCGTATACAATTCCCCTTGTCTAACGGTATTGTACTTGCCCAAGATTCGATCGTCGGTATACCGATACCTTGTTCAATCTCGTTATCGGCAAGTCTCTTTACTCGTTCCGTAACACATCATCCCGTGATCAACCCCTTGGTCACATTGTGCACATTATGATGATGTCCTACCGAGTGGGCCCAGAGATACCTCTCCGTTAACCGGAGTGACAAATCCCAGTCTCGATTCGTGCCAACCCAACAGACACTTTCGGAGATACCTGTAGTGCACCTTTATAGCCACCCGGTTACGTTGTGACGTTTGGTACACCCAAAGCATTCCTACGGTATCCGGGAGTTGCACAATCTCATGGTCTAAGGAAATGATACTTGACATTAGAAAAGCTTTAGCATACGAACTACAATCTTTGTGCTAGGCTTAGGATTGGGTCTTGTCCATCACATCATTCTTCTAATGATGTGATCCCGTTATCAACGACATCCAATGTCCATGGTCAGGAAACCGTAACCATCTATTGATCAATGAGCTAGTTAACTAGAGGCTTACTAGGGACATGGTGTTGTCTATGTACCCACACAAGCATCTGAGTTTCCTTTCAATACAATTATAGCATGGATAATAAACGATTATCATGAATAAGGAAATATAATAATAACTAATTTATTATTGCCTCTAGGGCATATTTCCAACATCCAGTCCATCCTTCCTTGCTACGCCTCTCCTTCTTCACTCCTCCTTCAACTCGGTTCGTCACGTCTCATGCCGCCCACGAAGAGGTTTTCGGTCGCGGAGAAGTGGAAGGCCCGCTGGGAGGGGCCTGACTCTCCTCTGGCCAAGCGCGGCCAGGGCCGCCCTCGCAAGCATCCCGCGATCCCCGCGAAGGCTACCGAGGGCCTCAGCGGGAACCACTTGATCGGCGGGGGAAGATGCATCGCGGCCGCGCGGCCTCCCCGCCCTAGATTCCACTCTGCGGAGGTGCCGCCGGAGTTCGTCGTCTGGTTGGAGGATCCGGCCAGTACTTGGCTTCAGCTCCCTCGCTTCTTTCCCGGCGAACTACCGGCTGGCGCCACGAGCGGGCTATGGCTCCAGGCGGACGGCTGTTGCAGCAGGGCTTCTTGGGTGGCGGTGGAAGTTTCCGCTGCCTGGAACGTGGTGTTGACCCGTGGTTGGCAGACGTTTGCCCGCGCGCGTGGCCTCGGCCAGCGATGCACTCTCCACTTCAAGTTCGACGGCGAGGCCACCCTCTTCATGAGGGTGTTCGGGGGAGATGGCCGCATTGTTGGGTGCTGCCCCGAAGGTGACGACGACGGCCGTCTGCTCATCCTTGGTGACGGAAGCGGCAATGACGAGGTCGGGCATGCGCCCGGCAGTGTACGTAGATCTCCAAGCTTCAGTGGCTCCCCTTCCGATGGCAGCTCCTCCAGCGGCGGCCGTGACCAGCCACCGCGCCGCCGTGCTCGCTTCGAGGGGGGAGGTGGGTCATCTCGCCGCCATGCCCAAGTGAAGCGTGAAGAGGAGACCTCCTGAGCCACGGAGGGCGAGGCTGATCTTCTTCTTCGGGTTGTCACCGGTTGATCCGCGCCTATTTTGTTTATTTGCGCGGAAAGAGATGTATGGAGCCCCGCGGGGGCATGCTGGACTATCACTTTTAATTACCATGTGGTTCCTGTTATCCCCGTGTTGTGCGATGTTGCCGCGTGTTCATGCGTAGGAATAACTTAGCTCAGTAGGAGAGCTTGTGGCGACGCTAGCCTCAGGAGGCTCCGGCCAGAGGCCATGCCATGGGTCTTGGGTCCTGCAAAAGAAACGTGCTGGGGGATTAAGTTTCAGTCTTCGGCCGCTGGGGCGACCAGCTCGGGCCTAGTGTTTGCGTTGCAATGCCCGTGGGACATTGACGGGGAGGGGTGTTCCCGCAGCGAACTTACGCCGATGGACCTCACGAAATTAAACCAAGCGACGCTCACGAGGGTGCCTGCGCAACTTCCCTCGCGAGGGTCGAAACAGAAAACAGGCTCAAGCATAGGACAGAGAGGGAAACACGGTTGGGCGCCGCACAAAACCGAAAGCAACTCCAATTAAAGCCTCAAACAAAGAAGAACTAACCAACTGCAGAAAGCAAATGAAAAGCCGCGTCCGGCACCTAATCTAGTCTTCGACGTCTTCTCACTAGTGCGGAGCTAAGTGCTACCACTAGGCATGGGCAGGAGCCCCCGAGGCCCAAGGGCGGCACTCCGGAGACTTCGGGGCGTATACAGCCCCACTCATTATTACATGAAAGTGTCACGGGCGGTGAGCTTCACACGCATTTGCCTTCTTCACAGGCACCGGGCCTTTTCCAAGACGGCAAGCTTCACAGGCATTGGCCTTCTTCACAGGCACCGGGCCTTTTCCAAAACGGTAAGCTTCACAGGCGTTGGCCTTCTTCACAGGCACCGGGCCTTTTCCAAAACGGTAAGCTTCACAGGCATTGGCCTTCTTCACAGGCACTGGGCCTTTTCCAAAATGGTAAGCTTCATAGGCATTGGCCTTCTTCACAGGCACCAGGCCTTGCTCATGGGTAGAACCTCCGGAGGTGTTGAATGTTCCAGGCGTTCGGGATGGGCACCCCCTCCTGGGTCTCCAAGCGCGCGGAGCCGGGCCTGGAAACATGAACAACCTTGAACGGGCCCTCCCACATGGGAGAGAGCTTGTGCAGCCCTTCCCTGGAGGGGACCCGCCTGAGCATGAGGTCCCCTACCTCAAGGGTCCTGGGGCGGATGTTGCGGCAGTGGTACCGTCGCAACGCATGTTGATATCTCGCCGCTCGCAGCGCGGCCTCCCGACGGCGTTCCTCCCCTAGCACGAGATCTGTCCCCCGCATGGCGTCCTGTTGCGATTCGTCGAACGCCAGGACCCGCACGGAGCGGCGCTTGACCTCGTGAGGGAGGACGGCTTTAGCTCCATAGACGAGGAAGAATGGAGTTTCTCCAGTTGACTTGGTCGCGGTCGTGCGGATAGACCATAGCACAAACTGGAGCTCGTCGTACCAGCCCCTGCCACAGGCATCCAGCTTTTTCTTGAAGGTCCTGGTCTTGAGGCCCTTCAGTACCTCCGCGTTGGCTCGCTCAGCCTGGCCGTTGCTTCGGGGATGCGCTAGTGAAGCGTAGCATATCTGCGTTTCGAGATTAGCACAGTATGTTTTTAAGAGATTGCTGGTGAACTGTGAACTATTGTCCGTGATGATGCGGTTAGGCACCCCGAATCGGCTCACGAGGCCCTTGATGAACTTGACTGCGGAGCCCGCTGGGATGGTGCGGACAACTTCCACTTCAGCCCACTTGGTGATATTGTCGATGGCGACGTAGAGGTAGCGATAGCCCCGTGGCGCCCGCGGAAACAGGCCCAGAATGTCCAGCCCCCAAACCACGAATGGCCATGAGAGAGGTATGGTCTGCAGGCCCTGAGCTGGCTGATGGATTTTCTTGGCGTGGAATTGGCAGGCTTCACAGGCCTTTACCAGCTCGACGGCGTCGTTGAGTGTTGTGGGCCAGTAAAACCCGCTGCGGAACGCCTTGCCAACGAGGGTTCATGATGATGAGTGGTGCCCACAGTCTCCACCGTGTATGTCTGCCAACAGCTCCTTTCCTTGCTCCCTGGAGATGCAACATAGGGACATGTTGTTCGGCCTCTTTCGGTAAAGCTCCCCATCTTGGATGCAGTACGCCGTGGCCTGCCGTGCCACGCGCTCTGCGTCTTCCTCCTTCTCTGGCAGGGTCCCTTCCGTCAAGTAGCTCTTGAGCTCCACGGTCCAACATCCCTCCTGAGGCTCTAGCACCAGGAGCAAGCATGCTCCCAAGGTTGGTCCACAGGCTGGGGCTCCTGAGGCAGGCGGCTGGGAGAGCTCCGCCTGAGGTTGTGCCCCGCCCGACGGTGGTGGCATCGCCGAGGATTTGACGAGTCTCTCTTCAAAGACTCCGGGCTCCTGAGGCAGCCGTCTGGACGCCCTCTTCGCGATGTTGTCAGCTCCCTGGTTGGTGCCGCGCGGCACATGCTACAACTCCAAACCCCAAAATTGCTTCTCTATCTTGCGAACCTCTGCTAGATAAGCCTCCATGTGCTCATCTTTCGGCTCGTACACCTTGTTGGAGAAGTTGACGAGGAGAGCTCCGGCGCACCCCTACCTGGCGCGCCAAATGTCGGATTGCGGGTTCCGGCAGACCCTTGAGGTTTGAACTCTGGGGTGCGCGCGAAGATCTCTCCTCTACCTACTCACATCTTGTCGCCTCGCAAAGGATCTAGGCTACACGATGAGCAACACAAGGGACGCAAGGTTTATACTAGTTCGGGCCACCGTTGTGGTGTAATACCCTACTCTAGTTTGTGGTGTGGTGGATTGCCTCTGGGGCTGATGAAGAATAGTACAAAGGAAGAACAGCCTCGCGAGGGGTGTTCTTGTGGTGGTGTTGTCCCTTTGGAGGGGTCAATTCCAAACGCCTCTATACTATGGTGGCTAGCCCAATATATAGAGTAAGAGGCCTTGGTCCTCTTTCCCAAATACTGAGCGGGAAGGGCGCCAACAATTGGCCATTTTGAAGGGGAACATCTAGTACACTTATCCTGACTAAAGTCGGTCCTCGCCTGTCAAAGACTCTGGCGATGACGTCGTCCTGGGCTCCACAGTGACCTCCTTCCTGTCGTCCCGCTGGTCTTGGTCTTGTTGCACCGGAATGGTAGCCTTTGCCTGATGCCTTAGCCTGCGCTTGCTCCCTTTGCACCAAAGGGGAAACAAGGACACTACACGGGCCGACGCCCGCCTGGCCTCCATCGTCATGGCTTGCATCACGGGCACCTCACTAGGTACCCCTGCCTTGATCTCTCCGCCTCCTCACGAGCCAGCCTGACGAGGCTAGCCCTAAGGATGCTTTCCTGTCTTCCGCCCCGCGAGGCTTGGCCCCTCGCGAGGGTCTTGAGCTTGAGTTGATGAAGATGGGCCGCACTGGGACATTGCTTGAGCCACGCCGCAGGCCGCAGGCAGGCAAGTCTGGGGACCCCCGTTCCCAGAACGCCGACAAAGGGAGATCCGTTTTGTCGGGGAAGTACTCCTACCATTACCTCTATAACTTCATAAGCAGAACTAGGATCAATTTCAATAAATTCCCCTTTTGCGGCATAATCAAGGAGTTGTTTGTGGGGTAAGGTTAACCCAACATAAAAATTGCGAATTAGAATCTTGAAATCTCCTTCTAAAGCACAACTACGATAAGATTCTAACATCCTAAACCAAGCATCTTTTAAATTTTCTCCTTGTCTTTTCTTGAAGTGGAGAACTTCAAACTCGGGAGACGAAGGGATAAAGACTGAGCTAGCCATAGTTGACTTGAGTGAAGACCTCCCCGGCAACGGCGCCAGAAATCCTTCTTGCTAAGTCTTGAGCTTGCGTTGGTTTTCCTTGAAGAGGAAAGGGTGATGCAGCAATAGTAGCGTAAGTATTTCCCTCAGTTTTTGAGAACCAAGGTATCAATCCAGTAGGAGGCTCCTCAAAAGTCCCACGCACCTACACAAACAAACAAAGAACTCGCAACCAACGCAATAAAGGGGTTGTCAATCCCTTCACAACCACTTGCGAAAGTGAGATCTGATGGAGATAGTATGATAAGATAAATATATTTTTGGTATTTTATAATATAGATGCAAAATGTAAAGATGCAAATAAAAGTAGATTGGAAGCAAATATGACAGGAGATAGACCCGGGGGCCATAGGTTTCACTAGAGGCTTCTCTCAAGATAGCATAAGTATTACGGTGGGTGAACAAATTACTGTCAAGCAATTGATAGAAAAGTGAATAGTTATGAGATTATCTAGGCATGATCATGTATATAGGCATCACGTCCACAACAAGTAGACCGACTCCTGCCTGCATCTACTACTATTACTCCACACATCGACCGACTCCTGCCTGCATATAGAGTATTAAGTTCACAAAGAACAAAGTAACACATTAAGCAAGATGACATCATGTAGAGGGATAAACTCATGCAATATGATATAAACCCCATCTTTTTATCCTCGATGGCAACAATACAATACGTGCCTTGCAACCCTTTCTGTCACTAGGTAAGGACACCGCAAGATTGAACCCAAAGCTAAGCACTTCTCCCATGACAAGAAAGATCAATCTAGTAGGCCAAACCAAACTTATAATTCGAAGGGACTTGCAAAGATAACTCAATCATACATAAAAGAATTCAGAGGAGATTCAAATATTTCTCATAGATAAACTTGATCATAAACCCACAATTCATCGGATCTCGACAAACACACCACAAAAAGAGATTACATCGAATAGATCTCCACAAGAGAGGGGGAGAACATTGTATTGAGATCCAAAAAGAGAGAAGAAGCCATCTACCTAATAACTATGGACCCGAAGGTCTGTGGTAAACTACTCACAAATCATGGCAAGGGCTAGGGTGTTGATGTATAAGACCTCCATGGTCAATTCCCCCTCCGGCGGAGCACCAGCGAAGGCTCCAAGATGGGATCTCGCGGATACAGAAGGTTACGGCGGTGGAAATTGTGTTTCGGGTGCTCCCTGGATGTTTTCGGGATACGTAGGCTTATATAGGAGGAAGAAGTATGTCGGTGGCCGCCCGAGGGGACCATGAGACAGGGGCGCGCCCTATAGGGGGGGGGCTCCCTACCCTCTCGTGGCCGCTGAGGGAGTCCTGGATAAGGGGGTATCCGGATAGCCGGACTGTATACATCGTCCGGACTATAGAAGCGTCAAGATACAAGACTCAAGACTTCGGCTCGTGTACGGATGGGACTCTCCTTTGTGTGGAAGACAAGCTTGGCGATTCGGATATTATGTTTCCTTCCTTGTAACCGACTCCATGTAAACCCTAGCTCTCCGGTGTCTATATAAACCGGAGAGGATGGTCCTTAGAAGGCCGATCACAATTACAATCATACCATCATAGGCTAGCTCTTGGGGTTAAGCCTCTACGATCTCGTGGTAGATCTACTCTTGTACTACACATATCTTCAATATTAATCAAGCAGGAAGTAGGGTTTTACCTCCATCGAGAGGGCCCGAACCTGGGTAAACATTGTGTCCCTTGCTTCCTGTCACCATCAGCCTAAGACGCACAGATCGGGACCCCCTACCCGAGATCCGCCGGTTTTGACACCGACATTGGTGCTTTCATTGAGAGTTCCTCTGTGTCGCCGCTGCAAAGGCTCGATGGCTCGTCTCGTTGTCAAGGACGACATCACTTCTGGGGGAGCGCTGGCTGTAGGCCAGACTCTCCGGCTTGGCGGCTTCATTATGACCGCCCCATTGGATGTCGCGCCGACGATGGCCTCTCGGGTCATCACGCATAACCTTCGCATCGATTCGGAGCTTGCCGAACAGATGGATCCGATGGAGCTCTCCTCTCTTAACAAGCTCTTGGATCACATTGCCGCTTTGGGAGTCGCTACAAACTACGATCGGATTGGGCTTAAACCTGACCAGAGGGACATTAGATCCCCGCCGGTCACCCATGAGATAGCGGTAGTGGAGGAACCACACGTGGGTTTCCCCTCAACTTTGAGGACGAATTATGTCCGGATCACCGAACTCACTGAGCCGAACACCCACCCAAAGGAAGACATGACCCAGGTCCCGGACTTAGAATCGGGCGTTGGGCCGAAGGGATTAGGTAATACTCCAGATCCCGAACTGTCGGGCTCGGTACTTCCCGTGCCCCCGGGCGTCAGATCGGATCAGAATCTGGATTCAGCCAACGATGCCCGCTCGGACTTAAACCGGCTCTCCCGTATCATGTAGGAGCCCTAGGAGACGGTACACCGTTACTGGGCCAGATTTCTCCTTGCTCTTAATAAAGTCAAGGACTGCCACAAGGAGGACGTAGTCTCTCTTTCATGCAGAAACTGCACGAACAAAGGACTACTTAATGCTATAAGTCGCCGTGACATAGTGCACTTTACGGACATGGCAACCATAGTACAGAAGTACTCTGTGATGGAAAGTGCCTGGAAGACCCAAACAAAATTTTGGGATAGTACGACCCTCACCAGAACCTTTGTCCGAAATAAACGGCCGAACTCTCTTAAGTCCACCAACTCAATCCCCAAGAAACCAAAACCCACCCCAGGGCGCGGAACTAATGTCTACTACACAACCTTCTTCTAGTAGACGTTGTTGGGCCTGCAAGTGCACAGGTTTGTAGGACAGTAGCAAATTTCCCTCAAGTGGATGACCTAAGGTTTATCAATCCGTAGGAGGCGTAGGATGAAGATGGTCTCTCTCAAACAACCCTGCAACCAAATAACAAAGAGTCTCTTGTGTCCCCAACAGACCCAATACAATGGTAAATTGTATAGGTGCACTAGTTCGGCGAAGAGATGGTGATACAAGTGCAATATAGATAGTAGATAAAGGTAATTGTAATCTGAAAAAAACAGCAAGGTAGCTAATGGTAAAAGTGAGAGTAAACGGTATTGCAATGATAGGAAACAAGGCCTAGGGTTCATACTTTCACTAGTGCAAGTTCTCTCAGCAATAATAACATAGATAGATCATATAACAATCCCTCAACATGCAACAATGAGTCACTCCAAAGCCATTAATAGCAGAGAACAAATGTAGAGATTATGGTAGGGTACGAAACCACCTCAAAGTTATTCTTTCGGATCGATCTATTCAAGAGTTCGTACTAGAATAACACCTTAAGACACAAATCAACCAAAACCCTAATGTCACCTAGATACTCCATTGTCTCCTCAAGTATCCGTGGGCATGATTATACGATATGCATCACACAATCTTAGATTCATCTATTCAACCAACACATAGTACTTCAAAGAGTGCCCCAAAGTTTCTACCGGAGAGTCAAGAACGTGTGCCAACCCCTATGCATAGGTTCATGGGCGGAACCCGCAAGTTGGTCACCAAAACATACATCAAGAGGCACATGATATCCTATTGTCACCACACATAAGCACGACAAGACATACATCAAGTGTTCTCATAAAAGACTCAATCCGATAAGATAACTTCAAAGGGGAAACTCAATTCATCACAAGAGAGTACAGGGGGAGAAACATCATAAGATCCAACTACAATAGCAAAGCTCGGGATACATCAAGATAGTGCCATAGAGGGAACACACGAGAGAACACGAGAGAGAGAGAGAGAGAGAGATCAAACACATAGCTACTGGTACACACCCTCAGCCTCAAGGGTGAACTACTCCCTCCTCGTCATGGAGAACGCCAGGATGATGAAGATGGCCACCAGTGATGGATCCCCCCTCCGGCAGGGTGCCGGGAAGGGCTCCCGAGAGGTTTTTGGTGGCTACAGAGGCTTTCGGCGTCGGAACTCCCGATCTATCTTCTCCGTGGATGTTTTTAGGGTACGTGGGACTATATAGGTGAAATAAGTCGGTCGGGGTGTGCTTGAGGGGTCCACGAGACAGGGGGCGCACCCTACAGGGGGGGCGCCCTCCTATCTCGTGGAGTCCTCGAGTATCTTCTGACTTGAATTCCACGTCTCCAGGATGATATTCTTCCAAAAAATCACATTGCCGAAAGTTTCATTCCGTTTGGACTCCGTTGGATATTCCTTTTCTTCGAAATAATGAAACAGGCAATAGAAAAGCAATATGGGTTGGGCCTCCGGGTAATAGGTTACTCCCAAAAGTAATATAAAAGTGTATAATAAAGTGTGGGGACCCCGACTCATAAGTCGAGATCACCGAATGCACGTGTACAGTGATCCCAGAGATCAATGCTCACTGAACACACAGAAGCTGAATAACAAGAGTCTTACATCCATACATACCGTCTTACACAAATTATGACCATTATGGTCAAGTCTTACATTGATAAAGCCTGAAGGGCTGAACATCAAATGAAACACAAGCAGCGGAAATCTTCGTCGATAAGTAGAACCCATGCCATCTGCCTTAACCCTACAGGCATTCTGACTGGGAAATGTCCTAGTTCACATGTTCGTCTCCAAAGAACTCTTCTTCGAACTCCGGTTCTTCCATGCCTGGTCAATTAAATAACTAGTGGCAAGACAATGAGTACTTTGAATGTACTCGCAAGCAACCCATGTTTTGGTCCAAGATGTAACAATACATGATATAGGTAAATTTTTGCAGAAAGCTGGTTTTTAGTGCAATGACATGTTCAACAACTTGTAAGACATGCATCAAGAGAATTCAAGTAACCATGAGGACAGGTTACAGGTATCAACATAAATAGAGTGGGCACCAACCCATCTCAATCATGTCAAGTCCTTTGACTTGACCCAAGTAGTTATCCGAACACACACACTGGTTTGTAAACTCTCGACATAGTTTAAGCAGCACCGCCCAACTGTCCTTGACCATGGACACGGCTATTCGAATAGTTTTACAATCTGCAGAGGTTGCACACTTTACCCACAAGATCCGGGGAACTTCCGTGTCATCCACGACCCGCGATACCTCAAGTACCCGGGGTAAGCACCCGGTCACTACCTTTCCCTAGACGACACTAACATGGAGTCCACTCGATTGGTAGTGACCCCCGTGCGCAACATTTCACATCTTAAAATTGTGGAGCATCGCTCCCATATTCATCACATACTGGCACGGGGTACCAACGGTGTGTCCGGTGCCCCATAAAAATGTTCTTGGCCGCCCTACCTGGCACGATCCCGTCCTGGGAGAGCGCACCAACAACTCTCCCGTCACTAGTAATGCCGGCTCCAAGCTAGTATCGGTCTAGGTAATCAATAATGCCCTTTCCCATATAAGGGTAGAGTGGTTGCGCATGTAAGGTTGGGACAGTCGACAAATCTTAAATCTAATCCATTTTCGAAAACAACACACACACTTGCCTCGATACACCACTTCATCATCAAGTGGTTACCCATCTCATCATCTCCCCCGGGCATAAGTGGTACCCGATGGGGTTTTTGAAAAGTCTTTTGAAAATACTTTGTCTCCATCACCATGCATATTCCTGTCCTTTTTTGCGTAGCACTACTTTAGCATCCTATCTACTCCCACCGTCATAACCCTCATAAGAAGGTAGGGTTATGCACAATGCAAGTATCAACGAGGGAGTCGGTGGCAAACCATCAAAGTAGATACCACCTCATCATGATTCCGATGCAACAACAATATGGTGCTATATGACATGCATAGAAAGGGTTTCATAGACATGGTCAAAGGGCTGCTTGCCTGGCTCAACAAAGTCTTCTGGGTCTTCAAAGTCTTTTGGTCCAACTCCTTCGTCAGCAACGCAATCTATCGTCACAAAATAATAACAAGAAAAATAAGGCAATAATAAAACAGAAAAACCAAAGAGCTCAGAAAAATGTCAACTCATTTTTGTTAAATACTAGGGTGAAAACTAAGAAGGGGAAAATTCCTAGTTTTGGATTTGGAGTAGCAGAATAGACGAAATTGATTTACAAAGGTATATTTAAATGCTTAAAATCACATTTAAATATTTACAGTGAAGAAAAGTTTGTTGGATTTGAATGAAAGTTGCACCATTAAATAGGTTGCAATATTTCAGGGATTTAGGAGTTGGAATTAATTTATTTGGACAAATATTTAAATCTGTGGAATTTTTGGAAGGGTGACAGATAAAGAAAAAGGGAAAAGGGCTCTGTGCCTGCTAGGCCAGAACAGCCGCACCGCAGCAGGCCCAGCCAGAGAGGCGGCCCAGCGTGCTGGTGCACGCGCGCGCGCCAGGTTTAAACCTGATGGGCGGGGCCCAGGCGTCAGCGAGAGAGAGAGAGAGGAGATGGAGGGGAGAGGCCGACAGGCGGGGCCCGCCTGTCCTTCCTAACCCCGAGTCCAGACAGCCAGCGTGCTCACCGGCGACGATGCAGGGCACGGCGAGGTCGGGCGAGGGCACGACTGGGCTCAGCGTCGTGTCGCCGTTTGGGTGGAGGTGGTTTTGGTCGCCGGGGTGGTCTGGTTCGCCAGCGACGAGGTCACGTGGCGGAGGGGCTTCGGCCGGCGGCGGTTTCGGCCGTTTCCAGCGGCTACAGAGAGGAGAAACAAGGGGGAAAAGATCAGAGGGCTGCAGGGGTTCCAGATCAAGGCCGAGGAGGAGCGGGGGAGGCCTGTACCTTGCGAACTCCAGCGAGCCGAAGTGGCGGAGCTTGAGCTCGATCTCGAGCTCGGGTGGCTCTGGAGACGAACTGGGGGTGCAGGGGGATGTTTTGGGGAGTGGGATAGCGAGTGGTGAGGAGAGGAGGGCTCGGGGAGGCCCTTAAATAGGCGAATGGCAGGGTGACGTGGACTCGTGCGCCGGCGAGCTCCTGCTCGTTGCCACATGGCTCGGGAGGAGCTGGCGCCGTGTCTGGGGTGTTTCTGGGCGTGGACTATGCCGAGTGGAGCTAAGGGAGAGAGCGGGGAGGGGTCAGAGACGCCGCGCGTGTGAGGCTGCCCATTGGAGCTCTCAGGCGGCCGGCGCGTGTGCGAGCTGAGGCGAGAGGAGGGAGAGGGAGGAGGGGGACCATGTTGTGGCTTGTTGAGGACGTCGAGGAGCATCGTCGGGCGCGCTGGGGAGGCCCGAGGTGACCGGAGGCGGTTGGAAGGGGGCGGCTACAGTGCGGGAGCACACTGTAGCGTGCTCCAGAGCGCCCAAATGGCCGGCATGGCCATTCTTTATGCAATGTGGGCGCGTTCCAAGGTGTCTGGTAGCTCAAGGGGGGAGTAAAGAAGTAGGAGATGGCTTTGGATGCCCTGGGTGGCAGGTAGGAGAAGAGAGAGGGAGAAGAAGAGGGAGAAATGGGCTATCCAGAGAGAGAAAGTGGGGTTTTACCCATCCAATAATTGAGCTGTGGGTTTGCCATTGTTACTGGAGGTGAAAGGGGGCTAGGAGGGGTTGTGGTAAAAAGTGGGGCTCATGGAGATTAGTGGAAGAGCCCCAAACAGGGTTTTTAGTTAACATGCAGAAGGTGTTTGATATGGTTTTGGGGTACTTGCACTAATTTACTTCTTGTGGCACTTGGCAGGGATGTTTGTCATGACAAAATGATAGGGAAAAAGGAAGATGAGCTCATTTGGAAGAGTTTGCTAATGAAACTTTGGCAAACCCTAGAAATTAGCAGAAATGAACTTGTGTAGATCTAGTTGAGCAAATCACTTCTCCTTGATGCCCCACTTGGTGTAGTGGCCTCATTTAGTCATGTGAACATGCTCACAAAAGTTGGGGTCAAGGAGAGAAAGTTGGTAGTACAAACTTGTTCAAATATGATCTGGTCAGAGAGGGTTTTGGGGCATTTTGGTGAACCAAAATGACTTTAATTGACATGAGGCTTTGCAAGGTGATCATAATATGCACTTGTGACTTGCTGGATTTTCCTTGGATTTTTTTGAAAATATTTCCTGTAGAAATATTTCAAATCCTTGAAATGGGCAGAAATGGTTTTGGGAGGTTTTGTCCAATATTTTGAACATGACCATGTGTTGAAACTCTTATATATGGAAAATATATGTCCACTGAGTTTCCCTGATTTTTGTCAAATATTTTTGAAACAATAAAATAATTTTTCCCTATTAAAGACCATTTCTGGCCTTAAGAAAAAGCTTTTAAATAAAATAGGAAAATAGCTTTTAAAATTATATTTTTGTGGTTTATGGGAGTCCAACATCTAATAGGATTCAAATATGCCTTTTGAAATATTTTTCATACCCCAAATCAAGTACTTGCAGTGCAAACCTCAATTTAGGGATTTTTGGAAAACTAATTTTTGAAAATACTATTTGGCCAAATTATTTTTGTAAGAAAATACTATATTGCTCTATACACATGGCATGATCATTGGGCAAAAGTTTGGGGCAAGGAGATGAAGTATATAAGGTGGAGTTGTGTTGACTTTAAAGAGCACTTAAAAATCACAGAGAGAAAACCAACTCCAAATAAAAGCCAAATAATGCAAAAGTTTTTGTTGGTCCAAATTTTCATGCTTTAATAATGCAAATAAAATGTTACTAAATGAAGGGTGTGACATAAAGCCCATAATCAGTTAAAACAGATAATAATATAGCATGGAACAATCAAAAATTATAGATACGTTGGATATGTATCAAGCATCCCCAAGCTTAATTCCTGCTCGTCCTCGAGTAGGTAAATGATAAAAACAGAATTTTTATGTGGAATGCTACCAAGCATGATTCTCAATGTAATTTTCTTTAATGTGGCATGAATGTTCAGATCCAAATAATACAAAATAAAAGTTCATATTGATAAAAGAAATAGTAACACTTCAAGCATACTAATCAAAGTAATCATGTCTTCTCAAAATAACATGGCCAAAGAAAGTTATCCCTACAAAATAATATAGTCTGGCTATTGCTCTATCTTCATCACACAAAGTATTTAATCATGCACAACCCCGATGACGAGCCAAGCAATTGTTTCATACTTTAATAATCTCAAACTCTTTCAACTTTCACGCAATACATGAGCGTGAGCCATGGACATAGCACTATGGTGGTCTAATATGGTGGTTGTGAGGACAAAAAGTGGGAGAAGATAGTCTCACATCAACTAGGCGTATCAACGGGCTATGGAGATGCCCATCAATAGATATCAATGTGAGTGAGTAGGGATTGCCATGCAACGGATGCACTAGAGCTATAAATATATGAAAGCTCAACAAAAGAAACTAAGTGGGTGTGCATCCAACTTGCTTGCTCACGAAGACCTAGGGCATTTTGAGGAATCCCATCATTGGAATATACAAGCCAAGTTCTATAATGAAAAATTCCCACTAGTATATGAAAGTGACAACATATGAGACTCACTATCATGAAGATCATGGTGCTATTTTGAAGCACAAGTGCGGAAAAAGAGATAGTAGCAATTGTCCCTTCTTTCTTTTTCTCTCTTTTTATTTTTTTCTCTTTCTCTTTTTTCTTCTTTTTCTTATTTTCTTCTTTCTTTTTGGTGGGATTCTTTGGCCTCTTTTATTTTTATAAAGTCCGAAGTCTCATCCCGACTTGTGGGGGAATCATAGTCTTCATCATTCTTTCCTAGCTGGGACAATGCTCTAATAATGAAGATCATCACACTTTTATTGATTTACAACTCAAGAATTACAACTCAAAGCTAGAACAAGATATGACTCTATATGAATGCCTCCGGCGGTGTGCCGGGATATGCAATGAATCAAGAGCGACATGTATGAAAATTATGAAGGTGGCCTTTCCACAAATACGATGTCAACTACATGATCATGCAAAAAACAATATGACAATGATGAAACGTGTCATAATAAATGGAATGGTGGAAAGTTGCATGGCAATATATCTTGGAATGGCTATGGAAATGCCATAATAGGTAGGTATGGTGGCTGTTTTGAGGAAGGTATATGGTTGGTGTATGGTACCGGCGAAAGTTGCATGGTACAAGAGAGGTTAGCAATAATGGAAGGGTGAAAGGGTGCGTATAATCCATGGACTCAACATTAGTCAAAAGAACTCATATACTTGTCGTAAAAATTTAGAAGTCATCAAAAACCAAAGCACTACGCGCATGCTCCTTGGGGGATAGATTGGTAGGAAAAGACCATCGCTCGTCCCCGATTGCCACTCATAAGGAAGACATTCAATAAATAAAATTGTGCTCCAACTTCATCACAAAGCAGTTCACCATACGTGCATGCTACGGGAATCATAAAATTCAACACAAGAATTCTTTAAATTCATAATCCCCCAAGTAGCATGACTTTAATATCACTACCTCCATATCTCAAAACAATTATGAAGCATCAAATTGATCATAGCATCCAATTCACTTGCTATTATAGTTTTCATTCAAATTACCATGCTGTTTAAGACTCTCAAAATAGTATAAGTGAAGCACTAGAGCAAATGACAAACTACTTCAACAAGATATAAGTGAAGATCAATGAGTAGCTAAATAATTATGCAACAATGTGAAGACTCTCTAACATTAAGGAATTTCAGATCTTGGTATCCTATTCAAACAGCAAGCAAAAAAATGACATTGCAAGGATAGCACAACTCATGTGAAGAAGCAAAAACTTAGGCTCAACCGATACTAACCGATAGTTGCTGAAGAGGAAAGGTGGGATGCCTACCGGGGAATCCCCAAGCTTAGATGCTTGAGAATTCTTGAAATATTATCTTGGGTTGCCTTGGTCATCCCCAATCTTGAGCTTTTGTGTCTCCTTAATTCCTCTCATATCATGGTTTTTCTTTTTATCAAAAGCTTCATTCACAACAAACTCAAAAAGAACTCGTGAGATAGGTTAGTATAAACCAATGGAAAACCATATCATATTATACTGTAAAAAATCACTAACATAAATATTCAACATTGAATACTAAATGTCTCTGCATATTCAATACTCCTATCCTCAAATATAATCATTAAACAAGCAAACATATGCAAACAATCCAACTATAACAGCAATCTGCCAAAACAGTACAGTCTGTAAAGAATGCAAGAGTAACAATACTTCCCTGACTCCAAAAATTATGAACTAAAATTCCCACTGTAATAAATTTATCAGAGCTCAATATGCAAAAATATTCAACATTATACCATTCTCTGACTTTTCTAGGGAATTTTTGCAACAGCGGTGAACTTTCTGTTTTCAAACAGCAACATGTATACTAGAAAAATAAGCATGGGAAAGGCCATCCTTGACTTTTTTATTGAAACTAAAGGTGCAAAACATTATTATAACTAACAGCAAGCAAATACTAACAAAAGGAAATGACGCTCCAAGAAAAATACATATCATGTGGTGAATAAAAATATAGCTCCAAGTAAAGTTACCGATGAACAAAGACGAAAGAGGGGATGCCTTCCGGGGCATCCCCAAGCTTAGGATCTTGGTTGTCCGTGAATATTACCTTGGGGTGCCTTGGTAATCCCCAATCTTAGGCTCTTGCCACTCCTTATTCCATAGTCCATCGAATCTTTACCCAAACTTGAAAACTTCAACCACAAAACTCAACACAAAACTCGTAAGCTCCGTTAGTATAAGAAAATAAATCACCACTTAGTTACTGTAATGAACTCATTCTAAATTCATATTGGTGTAAAACCTACTGTATTCTAACTTCTCTATGGTTCATACCACTTAATACTAGCCATAGATACATCAAAATAAGCAATCAACACAATGAAAACAGAATCTGTCAAAAGCAGAACAGTCTTTAGTAATCTGTATCAAACCTATACCTAAGGAACACAAACAATTATGAAATAAATTTATGGACCTGAGGAATTTGTCTATTAATAATCTGCAAAAAGAATCAACCTAAAAGCACTTTCCAGTAAAAAATGGCAGCCATTCTCGTGAGCGCTAAAGTTTCTGTTTTCTACAGCAAGATCATATAAACTTCACCCAAGTCTTCCAACGGTTCTACTTGGCACTTTATTGAAACAAAAGCTATAAAACATGATTACTAAAGTAGCATAATCATGTGGAGACACAAAAACAGTAAGGGTAAATATTGGGTTGTCTCCCAACAAGCGCTTTTCTTTAATGCCTTTCTAGCTAGGCATGATGATGACAATGATGCTCACATAAAAGATAAGAATTGAAACATAACGGGAGCATCATGATGCATATTACTAGCACATTTAAGTCTAACCCACTTACTATGCATAGGAATTTTGTGATCAAACAACTTATGGGAACAATAATCAACTAGCATAGGAAGGTAAAACAAGCGTAGCTTCAAAACTTTAAGCACATAGAGTGGAAACTTGATATTATTGCAATTCCTACAAGCATATGTTCCTCCCTCATAATAATTTTCAGTAGCATCATGAATGAATTCAAAAATATAATCAGAACCTAAAGCATTCTTTTCATGATCTACTAGCATAGAAAATTTAGTACACTCCACATGAGCAAATTTCTTCTCATTCGGAATAGTGAGAGTATCATAAAAGACTGGAACACTAAAAATTGTTTCCACATCAAAAGAGTAATGTTCAGAAAAAGGGTAATCATAATCATTAAAATATTTGTAAATATAATCATCACTACTTTTTATAGCATAGGTTTCATCACAATAATCATCATAAGTAGCAACTTCGTTCTCATCATTATCGATTGAAACCTCTCCCAAGATAGTGGAATCACTAAATAAAGTTGACACTCTTCCAAATCCACTTTCATATTCATCACAATAAAATTCAACATCCTCCAAAATAGTGGGGTCACTAATTCCTAAATTTGACAGTCTTCCAAACCCACTTTCATCAATATAATCATCATAGGTAGGAGGCATGCTATCATCATAACAACTTTGCATATCAAAACTTGGGATGCTAAAAATATCATCTTCATTAAACATAGCATCCCCAAGCTTGGGACAAACATCAATTTCAGGAAATATATTCTCAAGTATTTCATACTCATCAAACATAGCTTCCCCAAGCTTGGGCTCTTTCATATCATAAGCATAATCACTCTCATCATTAAAAATATAGATAGCACCATAGTAAAGCAATTATCATCATCATGATGGGTAGTAGGAGAAACATCATTTCGGAGGGATACCTTTCTACCTTTATTGCTCCTTCTTTTATTTTTCTTCTTCACATTATGTGTAGGTTCAACCTTCCTCTTTGAGCTCCTTATTGATGAGATTGGTTGAATAGAAAGCTCCTCCTCGTTACCTGATTCATCATGAGAAATAATAGGAGGATATTGGGAAGTCTCTTACCTTTCATTAGTATTCTCATCATCTTCTATTTGCTTTATTTTCTTTATATAATTGGCAATATAAGGATTTTCAATGCAATTCACCGCACAAAACATATAAATCTTTTCTAGATCAATATCAAGGAATTTCTTATGGGCAAATTCTGGAAGATCCTTAAGTAAACGTTTCGATTCTTCATAACCCAAAAGTAAACTAAGTTCATTGTAATGAGCAATGGAGATCAAATCATCACAATTTTTGGACATGATTCGATCATGAAACAATTTGCATAGGAGATGTAAATGACCATGTTCATTGCAAAGTTCACAAGTACGGCAAAGGAATTTTAAATTTTTAGCACTCATACCTGGCCTTTCATGCAACCATTTAGTTTCTAAATACTTATGCCTCTTGCAATAAATATCTTCTCTATTAGGTGTGTTCATGCAAACATGCACTCCACAAAAGTTGACATGCTCATAAGAGATATTTTCATCATGACTAGAGCAATCATCATTAATACTATGGATATTCAAGGAGTTCATACTAACAACATTGCAATCATGCTCATCATTCAAAGATTTAGTATCAAGAATTCTAATGCATTCTTCTTCTAGCACTTGAGCACAATTTTCCTTTCCATCAAACTCACGAAAGATATTAAAAAGACAAAGCGTACGAGACAAACTTAACTCCAATTTTTGTAGTTTTCTTTTATAAACTAAACTAGTGATAAAACAAGAAACTAAAAGACTCGATTGCAAGATCTAAAGATATACCTTCAAGCACTCACCTCCCCGGCAACGTCGCCAGAAAAGAGCTTGATGTCTACTACAAAACCATCTTCTTGTAGACGTTGTTGGGCCTGCAAGTGCACATGTTTGTAGGACAGTAGCAAATTTCCCTCAAGTGGATGACATAAGGTTTATCAATCCATAGGAGGCGTAGGATGAACATGGTCTCTCTCAAACAACCAAACAACAAAGAGTCTCTTGTGTCTGGTAAATTGTATAGGTGCACTAGTTCCGCGAAGAGATGCTGATACAAGTGCAATATAGATAGTAGATAAAGGTAATTGTAATCTGAAATAATAAAAACAGCAAGGTAACTAATGGTAAAAGTGAGCGTAAACGGTATTGCAATGATAGGAAACACGGCCTAGGGTTCATACTTTCACTAGTGCAAGTTCTCTCAACAATAATAACATAGATAGATCATATAACAATCCCTCAACGTGCAACAAAGAGTCACTCCAAAGCCACTAATAGCGGAGAACAAACGTAGAGATTATGGTAGGGTACGAAACCACCTCAAAGTTATTCTTTCAGATCGATCTATTCAAGAGTTCGTACTAGAATAACACCTTAAGACACAAATCAACCAAAACCCTAATGTCACCTGGATGCTCCATTGTCACCTCAAGTATCCGTGGGCATGATTATACGATATGCATCACACAATCTCAGATTCATCTATTCAACCAACACAAAGTACTTCAAAGAGTGCCCCAAAGTTTCTACCGGAGAGTCAAGAACGTGTGCCAACCCCTATGCATAGGTTCATGGGCGGAACCCGCAAGTTGGTTACCAAAACATACATCAAGAGGCACATGATATCCCATTGTCACCACAGATAAGCACGACAAGACATACATCAAGTGTTCTCATAAAAGACTCAATCCGATAAGATAACTTCAAAGGGGAAACTCAATTCATCACAAGAGAGTAGAGGGGGAGAAACATCATATGATCCAACTATAATAGCAAAGCTCAGGATACATCAAGATTGTGCCATAGAGCGAACACGAGAGAGAACACGAGAGAGAGAGAGATCAAACACATAGCTACTGGTACATACCCTCAGCCTCGAGGGTGAACTACTCCCTCCTCGTCATGGAGAACGCCAGGATGATGAAGATGGCCACCGGTGATGGATACCCCCTCCGGTAGGGTGCCGGGAAGGGCTCCCGAGAGGTTTTTGGTGGCTATAGAGGCTTGCGGCGGTGGAACTGCTAATCTATCTTCTCCGTGGATGTTTTAGGGTACATGGGACTATATAGACGAAAGAAGTCGGTCGGGGGGTGCTTGAGGGGCCCACGAGACAGGGGGCACGCCCTACAGGGGGGCGCCCTCCTATCTCGTGGAGTCCTCGAGTATCTTCTGACTTGAACTCCACATCTCCAGGATGATATTCTTCCAAAAAATCACATTGCCAAAGGTTTCATTCCGTTTGGACTCCGTCTGATATTCCTTTTCTTCGAAATACTGAAACAGGCAATAAAACAGCAATATGGGTTGGGCCTCCGGTTAATAGGTTAGTCCCAAAAGTAATATAAAAGTGTATAATAAAGCCCATAATCATTCAAAACAGATAATAATATAGCATGGAACAATAAAAAATTATAGATACGTTGGAGACGAATCAGGAACCGTATTGGAAGAATGGCTCAACGGGCCGTGTAAGCTTCACAGCACGCCGGATGAAACACCGACCCATAGCCTTAGAGCATGTTGGATACTCCGGCAGGTAGCTAAGGGTGGCGAGGATCTCCTTGAGAACCATAAAGCAGAACCACATCCCGCCAAGGAACACAATACGGTACTGACAGTCTTCGAGAACTTTGCCTCAAACAATAGGCGCAAGCGAGCGCATCGAAGCTCCGTTGAAATTTGCCATGTGGCAAAAATAAATCCGTGGAACGACACTGCTATAACCTTTAATGCCAGTGACGAACCCCAATTCTAGTCCGTCCGGGCGCCGGCCGCTCTGGTCCTCAGCCCAATAGTGGACGGCTTTCCGCTCACAAAAGTACTCATGGACGGCAAAAGCGGATTAAACCTAATCTACGAGGAAACACTCGAGAAGATGGAGATTGACACAAGCCGCATTGAACAAAGCGGCACAACCTTCAGGGGAATTAACCCTAGTCGGGAGGCACGGTGTGCGGGAAAAATCACACTCGATGTGGTATTCGGCACCCCAGAAAATTACAGGTCCAAAGAAATCACCTTCCAAGTGGCTCCTTTCAACAGCGGATACCACGCCCTTCTAGGGCAGGAGCGTTTGCAAGCTTTCAAGCCATACCCCATTATGGGTACATGAAGCTTAACATGCCCGGACCCAATGGAATTATCACTCTAGCTAGTGATCCGGACGTCGCACTCCGCGCCGAAGACAAAACCGCAGCACTAGCCTTGGAAGCACTATCCGAAGCCCTAGCGGCAGAAGAATTAACAACGCTGCACGCCACCGTGGACAGGGACGACGTGATACTCGACAAGCGACCCAAGTCCACCTCATTTAAACCCGCAGATGAGATAGTCAAATTCCAAGTCCACCCAACGGACCCCACGAAGACAGCTTCCATCGGGACACAGTAGAACCCCGCTATGGACGCCACACTGCACGACTTCTTACACGAGAATCGAGATATCTTCACCTGCACCCATCGGACATGCCGGACATCCCACGCGAATTGGCCGAACACAACCTTAACATACTGAAGGGATACAAACCGGTTAAGCATACCCTAAGGCGATTTTCGGAGTCCAAATGGCAAGCCATGGGGGAGGAGCTAGCCAAGCTACTTGAGGCCGGATTCATCAGAGATATCAAACATCCGGATTGGCTGGCGAACTTGGTAATGGTACCAAAGAAGGACAAATCCTAGCGCCTGTGCATCGACTTCAAAGACCTTAACAAGGCTTACCACAAGGGTCCCTTTCCCCTCCCTCGCATCGATCAAATCATCGATGCCACAGCTGGACACGACTCGCTGTGTTTCCTCGACGCATACTCTGGATACCATCAAATAAAGATGGCAGAGTCCTACCAAGCTGCAACAACTTTCATAACACCATATGGCCCTTTCTGCTTCAACACTATGCCTTTCGGGCTGAAGAATGCCGGAGCAACCTATCAACGCATGATTCAAACATGCCTGGAAAAGCAAATCGGCAAAACAGTGGAGGGATACGTGGACGACATAGTCATAAAAACAAGACACATCGAAATCCTAATAGATGACTTGAGGCTTACGTTCGACAACCTACGAACATACGAATCAAGCTGAATCCGGAGAAATGTGTTTTCGGCGTCCCCTCTGGAAAACTGCTGGGCTTCATCGTTTCCAATAGAGGAATTGAAGCTAATCTGGCAAAAATCCGAGCTTTGTCGCAGTTGGCTATACCAACAGACCTCAAACATATCCAGAAACTAGCTGGATGTGTGGCTGCTTTGAGCCGCTTTATCTCCAGGTTAGGAGAAAAGGCATTGCCTCTTTACCGCCTTCTTCGGTGCATCGAACACTTCGTGTGGAAGGATGCAGCCGCGGCCGGACTCGATGAAATAAATACCTTATTGGCCAATAATCCAGTCCTAACAGCACCAAATATCGGCGAACATGTGCTGCTGTACATAGCTGCAACACATCAAGTTGTAAGCGCAGTACTCGTCGTCGAACGAGAGGTTGATGGATACAAATTCCCGCTACAGAAGCTGGTTTATTACGTATCCATGGTCCTCACCCCATGCATGTCCCGATACCCACACTATCAAAAAATAGCATACGCGGTCTTCACGGCATCTTCGGGCGCTACGACACTACTTTCAGGAGTGTTCGATTATGGTAGCCTCCGAAGTACCACTAAACGATATAATAAAGAACCGCGATGCAACGGGCCAGATCGCCAAATGGGCCATTGAGCTCCTTCCGTTCGACATAATATACAAGCCTCGGCGGGCTATCAAGTCGCAAGTGTTAGCGGACTTTGTCGCCGAATGGACGGAGGCCGAACTCCCTAAAGAGTATGGCGCATACTCCAACTGGATCATGCACTTCGATGGCTCTAAAATGCTGGCCGGACTGGGAGCGGGTGTAGTCCTGACGTCTCCCACCGGAGACACGGTCCAATACATCCTCCAAATATTATACACAGACTCCAACAATGAAGCCGAATATGAGGCTCTGTTGCACGGTCTTCGGATGGCAGTCTCTATGGGCATTCAATGCCTAGAGGTGCGCGGGGATTCAAACCTCGCAATATCAAAAATAAACAGAGACTTTGACGCCAAGGATCCGAAAATGGCGGCCTATCACAATGCCATCCTTAAAATGTCAGCTCGGTTCGAGGGGCTCGAATTCCACCATGTGGCTCAAGAAAACAATCAAGCGGCAGATGTCCTTGCCCGCATCGGTGCTAAACGCGACCCTGTCCCACCTAACATATTCCTGGAAAGGCTGTTCAAGCCATCCGTGGTATGGGAAGGGGAGTCCGGCAATACCAGCACGGATCCGAATACATCCCCAGATTCCGAACTATTAGACATAATCGGAGGTTCTACCACCGAAATAACATCGTCAGCCACCGAAATAATGGCTGTCATCGCCCCATGGACTGAGCCTTTCTTGGCCTACCTAAATAGGCAGGAGCTCCCTAAAGACCAAAATGAAGCACACTGCATTGTCCGGCGTTCTAAAGCTTACAAAGTCCATGAAGGGGGACTCTATAAGAAAAGCGCCACCGGAGTGCTCCAAAGGTGCATCTCCGAAGAGGAAGGGAGGCAGCTCTTGGCTGAAATCCATGTCGGACTGGGAGGGCACCACGCTGCAGCTCGAGCATTAGTTAGCAAAGCCTTCCATATAGGTTTCTATTGGCCGACGGCCCGAGCAGACGCACAGGACCTTGTCCAACACTGCTTCGATTGCCAGCTCTTTGCCAATCAGAGTCATATGCCCCCTACCACTCTCCAAACAATCCCCATAACTTGGCCCTTCGCGGTTTGGGGGCTTGATATGGTTGGACCCCTTAAACGGGGAAGCCATAAGAAAAATTATTTATTGGTCATGGCAGACAAATTCACCAAATGGATAGAAGCCAAACCAGTGAAAATGACTGAGTTCGGACCAGTAATAGACTTTATATCCGGGGTCGTACACTGATACGGTGTCCCCCATCGCATCATCACCGATAATGGCTCAAATTTCACGACTGATGAGGTGAAATCTTGGTGCGTCAAAATGGGCATTAAGCTCGACTATGCTTCCGTCTACCATCCTCAAACAAATGGCCAGGTCGAACGAGCAAATAGTCTTATCATGAGCAGCATCAAACCCAGACTAGTGCGATCCTTGACAGAGTCGGATACTCAGTGGGTCGAGGAGCTCGACTCCGTACTCTGGGGGCTGCGGACCACGTCGAATCGCACCACCGGATATACACCATTTTTTATGGTGTACGGCGCGGAAGCAGTACTACCTTGCGACATAATACATGATTCGCCAAGCGTACGCATGTACGAAGAGAAGGAAGCCGAGTTAGATCTGTAGGATAATTTGGATGCCCTGGAGGAGGAGCCCGATGTCGCGAAGGCCCGTTCCGCATTCTATCAGCAACAGGCTCGACGATACCAAAGCAGAGAAGTGTGGGCCAAAACTTATAGTATTGGCGAACTCGTTCTACACTTACCAGCGAAGAAGAAGGACAAGCTCAAACCCAAGTGGGAAGGCCCCTTCATCATCGAGAAAGTTCTCACCGGAGGAGCGTACCGCTTACGTAATGCGTCTAATAACAGACTCGAGCCGAACCCATGGAACGCGGCCAGACTCCGGAGATTCTACGCCTAGCGCCGAAATCAGTGTTCATCTCCTTAACCCTCTTTTTTTCAATTATGCTCCCTCCCTTTTCCTTTCTCAATCTTTTTCTTTTCACACACAGTATTTAATACAGTACGGACTCCCGGATTACTCCGGCCAGACTATGTGTGTAAGCTTTACCTGGGGGCTTCCTATACGGAAGCTAAATATAAATCACTTTCAGGGCTTTTTGCCCGTCACACATGCGTTTCTTTTTCCATGTGTGCCTTTTCTTCACCATTATATGCATCGATATGACTTAAGACGTGGCCAAGCTGGGTTGCCTGGCTCCTGTGTTTATGCCCTACGTTCCCGTTAATTCGGCTAGGGCATAAGGGGAGCACCTCTGCGATTGTTACTGTTGGTTGAGCCGGATGTGTACCTCAGACTGGGTGAAGCTGAAAGCTAGTTTCCTTAAGAGAATATTCGGTTGGTGAACAAAAGATGTCTTTGATTATTATAACATTAATCCCCAGATGTTTTGTACCCTGCGCTTTGGTTCGCAGTTCGGACATGTGCCTTGTCACATGCGTACCCAGGGAAAGGAACCCTTAACGGAACTATTCTCCCTAGAAGATGTTTCTTACTAACCATGTAATATAACATAACTAGTTGGGTACTTGTCTATTCAAGCACTTATGACCCCTACGCCTGGTTTCCACGCATACTCCGGTTTTGTATAACCGAGCGGGTATTTGGATACACCCCGGACTTCAGGATCCGGGGGCTGAAGCGAAAAGGTCCGCCATGACAAATGATTTTAATCCGGCTAGGGGCTACTTATGTCCATCGAATTACGTAGTCATTTGGACTGATTATATTCATCCTCTAAACCATCCGACAGGCTATCTATCTTACAATCCTGTTGAGAATACTTTGCAGCTAACGCCACCTGGTCATATACTAGACTCACAGGAATTTCTTGCCCATCTGGCCCAGCCGGTCCAACTTCGGCCATATGGTTCGGGTCCAGCTTGGTGTAGCGCGTCTTCACCATAGCCCATGCTTTTCTTGCGTCTTGCCGGTAGGCTGATATCTTCCACAAATGGAAGCGCCACCGTGCTCCTTGAAGCATGTCCACCAGCTCCCCCATGCCATTCGGCAGGGAGCTTGATGGCCACAGAGACTACGCAATGCCCTACATCACCTGCCGAGCTCGCTCGTGCAGTTGTGAGAGGTCCTACAGTAAATCATCTGCAGATGCGGGCATCTCCTCCTCCGGGCGACCCGTCAGCATTCCTACAAACACAACTTTTTCAATATACTTCCTCGCTGAACTATGCTACAATTCGTTTTGGCACTTACCCTAAATGCTACGGCGAAGCCTTTTGTTCTCCTTCCCGGAGTCCGCCAGCTGTGCACGAACTTCTTTCAATTCCACGCCCAGCCGAACATTGGCATCTTGAAGAGCATTCTTATCCTGCTTAACTTGTGTAAGAATGCGCTCGCCGGCCTTTAGTTGCCTCTAGAGATGCGACTCGTCATCTCCCCCGCCCTCTGGATTTACTCCGGGGTTGTCTACAGAACTTTCTGTTAAATTTGTCATACCAGCCAGTTGCCAACTGGTGCATTTTCATATAATTAAGATAAATGTTACCATATGAGGCCTTCTGGGATTCCTCTAGCTTGGCAACTGTGGCCCTCAGATGGGTCTTGCACTCCTCTAGCTCCCGAGACAATTGCTCATTCTTATCTACAAGAACCTGCGCATAAATTGATACTTAAAACTGTTGATTCAACCATTTCAAGTCTTAGGGGCTACTACTATACATGCTCATCAAACTTTCTTACCCGTATATCTTTGGTATACTGGACTGTCGCCCGGGCGAGTCCGCTTTGAGCGGCTCGGATGTATGCGTCTCCCGAATTGAAGGCATTAAATGCCTCTTCGGAAAAGATGTTGTTGCGAAGCACGGCCCGTCGACGCCGACGATGCATGGCGCTCTCTACTTCCGAATTTGTGGCAAAGAGCATGTCTGTGTCCTCTGTCGGAGGACTATGCGGCATCGGCCCTACGTCCGCCTCCTCTCTCGAAGTTGGTCTTGGAGCCCGACTGGTGGAGGCGTGGTTGGCAGGATCTCCGGATACAGTCCGGATACTCATCTTCCTGCCAAGATGTAAAAAGGGCACTGTTATACTTCAAATGACAACAAATTACATGACAGGTTGTTTTCTTGCCTCTGTAGAGGCGTGTCGGTTCTAATCGCCTTCCTCTTGAGCCTACCCAATCCGGACGCCTGTGGATAACGGGTCCCTAGGGGCTCGGCCCTGCGCTCCGAACGTCGCTTCTACAAAAGCACGACGTATCAGGGATAAGGCGTGACATCAGGAAAGAATCCTCTTCGGAGGATCGAGTCTTCGGCTTGGCTTACACACGATGAAGGTGACAGTCCGGGATAATCAGCGGTGATAGCCACTGGGGCGCCGTCACGGCTTGCCCGATAAAATATCCCGTCAACAAGCTCAACGGCCGCATCTGGGTCTTCTTCGAGTCCCAGATCCAGGGCCCTTTCGGGGTCCTCTGGCTGCGGGGAAGGGCTGGACATTCCTTCCACGTCCCTCCTCAGTTCTTGCTCAGAAATATCGATGCGGGTAACTTTAGCAAAGAACGCCACAATAAGTGAAGCGAGGAAATAAATGACGACTTACCCAGTTTGTGGGATTATACATGGAGAATTTGTCCCGCGGTTTGATGTGGAGGAAGTCTTCCTCTCCTCCTTTGTATAGGTCGGACAGTATCCTTGCTAGAGCGGTGGGGGAGTCCGGACCCTTACGGCCACAGTGAGTGGCATCGTCTGTCCCGTTGTAGTGCCACATGGGATTGCTCCGATATTGAAGCGGTTGCACTCCCCGCATTATGCATATTGCCATCACCTCGACTATCGTCAGTACGGATTTGGCCAGTAACTTTATCCTACTAATCAGGAAATGTACTTCCCTGGAATCCTCTTCTTGGGGGCCTCGAGGGCGCCAGCTTAGACGTGCCCTCGGCGGGGTGTTACTGAACTTGGGGAGTCCTGTTCGGACTGGATCCGGAAGGGGAGCGTCGTCAATGTAAAACCACTCTGAAGCCCAGTTATCTGGTGCCTTCTTGGGAGTACCGGATAGGTATTCGGTCTTAGCGATACGCCATACTTCGGCCCCGCCCACTTGACATAGGGATTCTCCCTGGTTGCGGGGGACAAGGTAGAACAGCTTCTTCCACAATCCGAAATGAGCCTCGCAGCCTAGAAATAGCTCACAAAGGGCGACCTACCCTGCTATATGCAGTATGGAGGCTGGGGTAAAATTGTGCAACTGGAGGCCGTAGAACTCCAGAAGCCCACGAAGGAATGGATGAATAGGAAACCTGACGCCCCTTAACAGATGCGGAATTAAGCATATTCGATCCTCTGGAGATGGATTGGGGGATCTCTCCGCTTGTTCTCCGCCATTATAGGTGGCCACTCCGGCTCGGAAAGGGACCATGAACACTGGCGGGAGGAGCCCTTGGGTTTGTAACTTTACCAAACGGCTGTAGGGAACTGAACACTCTCCCTAGTCCCCCGGCTTGGGGCAAGGGGAGCGAGCAGAAGAGCTGCGATGATCGGCCATGTTGGAATGGTTTTTTCTGGGGGCTGTGTTGGATGCTTGCTCAAGGAGGGAGAGTGAGGTTTGGATCTGGGAATCCCTGTCTCTTCAAATAGACGGCCAGCCCGAGGGACTGAGGGTGGCAAATGCAAAAATGCCTTGACTCCTCGCATTCGCTCGACACGTGGAAATGGTCATTATTGAAACACTGAAGCCGAGGAGCACAACATTGATGAAGATGCCGGACATTGTTCGTCATGATGGGAACATTGGAGTATTCGGAGGAGGAACCCGCCTTGCAATGCCAAAGACAAGACTGCGGGCCGGACTCATCATCATTGAAGGCAGGTTCAGGGGCTACTGAGGGAGTCCTGGATAAGGTGGTATCTGGACAGCCGGACTGTATACATCGTCCGGACTACAGAAGTGTCAAGATACAAGACTCAAGACTTCGGCTCGTGTCCGGATGGGACTCTCCTTTGCGTGGAAGACAAGATTGGCGATTCGGATATTATGTTTCCTTCCTTGTAACCGACTCCATGTAAACCCTAGCACTCCGGTGTCTATATAAACCGGAGAGGATGGTCCTTAGAAGGCCGATCACAATTACAATCATACCATCATAGGCTAGCTCTTGGGGTTTAGCCTCTACGATCTCGTGGTAGATCTACTCTTGTACTACATATCTTAAATATTAATCAAGCAGGAAGTTGGGTTTTACCTCCATCGAGAGGGCCCAAACCTGGGTAAACATTGTGTCCCTTGCTTCCTGTTACCATCAGCCTAAGACGCACAGATCGGGACCCCCTACCCGAGATCCGCCGGTTTTGACACCGACAGCCGCCTCGGCTGCTTCTTGACTTGCACTCCAAGTCCTCTAGATCACATTCGTCCAAAAATCACGCTTCCGACGGTTTCATTCCGTTTGGACACCGTTTGATATTCCTTTTCTTCGAAATACTGAAATAGGCAAAAAAACAATATGGGCTGGGCCTCCGGTTAGTAGGTTAGTCCCAAAAATGATAATAATGCGTAAAATAAATCCCATAAATATCCAAAAGGGGTAATATAATAGCATGGAACAATCAAAAATTATAGATACGTTGGAGACGTATCACACGCCGACTGCGGCACCCCTGCGACCGGAGCGGAGGTTGAGGTTGTCGCTTCGGGCAAGGTCTACATGACCCGAGGATGGGGCGAGATTGCCCGGGTCTGCCGAACAGGGGGCGCCCTCGTGATCCATTTCGAATACGATGGAACCTCCTTAACGCTCTTCAAGTTCTTCGACGTAGAAGGACGCCGGATGGAGTGCTGCCCCAGGGAAGGCGGCCGGGGCCTCGAAGTGGCGAGGGCTAAGCCTGCTGTGGGTGTCAAAACTGGCGCATCTCGGGTAGGGGGTCCCAAGTTGTGCGTCTTAGGATCGATGGTAACATGAACATGGGATTTTACCCAGCTTCGGGCTCTCTTGATGAGATAATAACCTACATGCTGCTTAGGATCGATGGTTACAAGAGTTGATCTACCCCGAGATCATATGTTGTGGTCTAAACCCTAGAAGTATGATGAGTAATGTCATAATCCTCCATCGACTAGCATGGCCTCGGTTTATATAATGTACCCGAGGCCTAGGATAACAAGAGTCCTAGCCGAATACGCCGGTGGGGGGGAGTCCTTGTCTTGATCACCAAGTCTTGTGGAATCTTCCTTGTATGCGGCAGCTGTCCGAACTGGCCCATGAGTATATGGCTACAGGGGTCCTCGGCCCAATCTAACTGATTGGGAGACGACGTGATGAGTACCCCCTAGTCCAGGACACTGTCAGTAGCCCCCTGAACCGGTCTTCAAGTTGGGGACGCTCCTCGATTCTTCCGAACTATTCTTCATCTTCGGTCGTCGGTCCTGAAAATTGGTTCAACAAATCCTCTTATCTTCGATCTTGAGGATCGCCAAAGTGCATTCGAAGAGTTTACACGTCGGGTATCCGAGGAGCCCCTTTAAGTTTACGGCCTTTATCAATGCCTTGATATTTTTAATGCCACACCTCGGGTTTGAAGTTGTTCCAGGGTGGCAGTGTCCTCTTGTGTCCGAGCTCCAATGCTGAACTGCATTCAAGGGGTAATTTGAAGCCGAGCACCAACACCGGACTACTTCTGAGCTCCAACGCTGGAATGTATCCGAGCTCCAACGCCGTACTATGTCCAGGCTCCAACGTTGGACTATATCCGAGCTCCTACACCGGATTATATCCGAGGTGTCATAGATCACCTTGGTTCAAAAAAGTTGAAAGAGTTTAGCTAAGCTTAATATCGGAAATGCCCTCTAAGGAGCTAGCCACTGGCGCCCGAGCTTTATGCCAGATTGCTTCTGGGGTGGTGCACCACCTTGGCCACGGGCTGATTTTTATGAATTTAATTCCGAATTGTGCAATGTAATTTCTGACGAGATGTATAGCCAGTATATGTATATCAGTAACCCTCAAGGTGTGTATTGGCGTAATATCCAGGATGCACCTGAAGGAAAAAATCAAACCGCTGACCCTAGTAACCCTGAGACTCAAGTCGATGCGTAAAATCAGCCTGAGGATCAATTCCCAGCTCGGCAGCATACTTAGGAATGAAAACATGATGTGCGAAGTCCTCGAGACTCAGGTTGGGTGTGGCCGACCAAACTGAGGATAATAATCTCCTCGAAAACTATATTGCACTTTAAATTTTCTGCATTGGATTGTCAATGCAGTAGCCCCCGAGCCACTGGTCGGGTGGCAACACCAGATCAAGGGATCGATGTACCCCTTTAATATTTGTAAATGATAAGCATGAAGCCCAGTAGCCCCCGAGCCTTAATGTGGGCACGGGTGGCCGAATTAAGGATCGATATCCGTAGTAAAATCACAAATTATGTGTAATGATTATATGTATCCAAGTACTTTTACATCATTAATGCTCAGATCCGCATTGTAAAAAACTTCGTTGACCGACCATCGGCCTCCACCTCCTTGGCCAGCAGTCGAAGAGTGTTTGTCTTACTTTATAAAGCCTTTATGAGGGCAAAGATTTACGGAAAACAAGGCAACCCAGCCATATGGTTTTATAAACAAAGGTACACGGAGAGATATGTTATATTACTTTTTAACGTAAGAAACATCTTCCAGAGAAAATAGTCCCACTATGGGTTCCTTTCTTTGGGTTGTCATGCTAAGCATGATCATGAAACCTTAGCTCCGATCAATGTGGGAGCCAAATATTGAGGATTTAGTTTGAGGAAAGTTCCCAAACTCTATGGTATTAATGAACCAAAAATTTCACTTCAATCGTTGCCGACCAATGTGATCTTTTAAGATTGCTAGCTTTCGGCTTCACCCATTCTGAGGAAATAACTCAGATGACCCGGTAGTAACAATCACAAAGGTGCTCCCTTTACCACCTAGCTGAACAATCGGGAACATAGGGATAAGCACAGGAGCTAGGCAACCCAGCTTGGCCAAAATCTTAAGTCAAATAGATGCATATTTATGGCTTTATATAACGATAATTACGGAAGGCAACACTTGTATAATGAGTACAAATGTTGATGATATATACTTATTTTGACTCCATTGCGACCGTTTAGCAGTTGAAAGTGGCCCATCGTCGGCTTCTACCCCTTTGTAGATACTACGCAGGGTGTTTCCAAAATAACAAGACAACCCTTAGCTGACGTCTCGGTGCCCGGAGGCGGTTGTGTTAGCGGAAACGAGGCAATCAGATATCTTGACTTTATAACTTTCACTTAGTCATATGAGCTTTAAACTAGGGAAGCTAGCTACAAGCCCCCGGTTAGTGTTCGGCGACAGCAGAGATCAAGCCGTAAACACTTCGGCCAATGTTATGAACGACTCATCACTTAACACGGTCATCGGATCACTGACCAGTTTGCGCTTATTGTGACAGTCAGTTTTCGGCTTTCTCCACTGAGGTGCTTAACCATGCAATCTGGAAGCACAATCACAGTGGTTCTCCCGTTGCACACCTAGCTGAACAAAGCGGAACTTAGGAGGCAAGCACAGGAGCCGGGCAACCCAACTATTGACTGAAGACACAATTCGAAACTGATGCATGTATAGCAACATTCGAGAATGTTTTTGCCGAATCTCTAAAGGTGTTCGGCGCTACACTGTGAGACTTATGCGAAAGACACACAACTAGTTTAAAAGTGCCAAAAGCTTGGAAACCCAAAAAATGCCAGTAAAAGCATGACGTCCGAACAAGATCAGGTGTTCGGTGCCAATCCAAAAATTGGAAAAAAAAAATTGTGCTTCTGTCGACCAAGAAGAAAACACATTTACAGCTCATATATAAATTTTAAGAGCCCCCAAGTGACTTGGGTAAAAGAATTTTATGTATAATGATTGTATGTACCGAAGTACTTATATCATATCTGCGTCCACCCGAACTTTATATGCGTCTTAACCGACCATCGGCTTCTCCCTCTTCAGTCAAGGACCCAAGAGTGTTATGTACTCCCCCTGTCAAGAATATCGACGGTGTTTCCGATAACTAGGCAATCAGGCCATAAGGCTGTAACAGACAAGCGCGCTCAGGGAACTTATGCTATATTACCGACGAAGTGTAAGAAGCATCTTCGAAGAAAATATTACCCCCACCGATACCTTTCTTCGGTTGCTCATTATTAATATGAGACTTGTGAAATAGATTTTTTGAACTCATGAGTTCCGTTGTGTGCCGACCATTGTTGAAAACAGTACGAGTGCTAGCTTTCGGCTTCACCCAGTCTGAGGTCCGGCTCAGATGAACCGATCATGACAATCGCAGAGGTGCTCCCTTTACTCCCTAGCCAAACAATCGGGAACGTAGGGGTAAACACAAGAGCAAGGCAACCCAGCTTGCAAATCGCTTAAGTCAACATGGTGCATATTGTGGCGTAATACACGAACAAGGAACGAAGCCGTACAAGTATAATCATATGCAAGAGGAAAAGATCCATCAAGGGAGCCCCCAAATAAATGGGGTATTTGAATAGGGATAATTAATTTGGTGCCCTTAGTTGTGTCCCCCTTGGCAGGTTTGCCCCTAGTTTCCAAAAACCATCGTTCTTGCCTGAACCAGTTTGGTTTTCTTATGCTTTTGCCCTTCCGTCACGGTTCCGTCCAGTCAGTGCCATTTTACCACTACCGCCGCTAGTTTTTGGACACGGCTTGCCCCTCGGTCGACCTAACCAACTCATTCCCACTCTTACTCTATCGTTCCCCATTCTCACTCTCTTTCCCCCATCAGAAACCCTAGTCGCCATTGGCGGCTCACCACTAGATCCACAAACCAATCCTCGCACCACATCCGTTTCCAGGCCAGGCGATGGGGGAGGATGGAGAAACCCTAGGTGGCGGCCGCGGGCGCCGCAAGATGGGCACCGCATCGGCACGGGAGGGCGGCACATCGCAACGCAAGGGCCGTGGCTGCGCGCACGGCCATACGGTGTCCCCATCACCATTGGATGGCGGAAATGGCGGCGGCGGCAGCGTCGACGGTGGCAAGAGCAGCGCATCGGCACGGGAGGGTGTTGAAGGCGGCTTTGGTGGCAGTCAGGGCGGCGAGGGCACCACATCTGCACGTCAGATCCCTGTGGGGTAAGTTTCAGTCTCAGATCTACTCATTCTTAGTGGATTCAGATAAGTTTTAGGCTAGCTTTGGTTCAATTGCTCATGGGAGATGGTATGCTCATTACTGTAGGATGGATCCAGAGGTTGCATTATTTCTGTCTGTTAGAATGGAGACCACAGTTATCATTTCTGCTGGTACGGAAGGAAAGGAGATCGGATTCACATTTCCATTAGTTGTGGATAGTAGTAGTAGGTCATTTAATGACTTTAGGGCTGCTATTTGTGCCAAGTATCCATGGGGATTGTTTGATGCTGTTGAAATTAGATATTGGGATAGTTTAAAGGAGTGTTGGAAACCTCTACAGTGTGATGATGAGTTAGGTGTGATGTTTGCAAGTAATGCAGAGACAAGGTCATGCAATCTGGAAATAACAGTAATTCAGAGAAAGAGAGGAGAAAGGTGTGGAAAAAATGCTGGAGGGATAGGGGGTAGAAAAAGGGGTAGGCCATGTGGATCTAGGACAGCTTCTAGTACTCCTAGTGCTCCTAGAACTAGTGCAGCAAGTGCAAGTACCACTCCATCTACTGCTGAATGTGGCACTAATAGACCAGATGATCAGCCTGATTCAGTTGTGGAAGAGGCACTGCCTGATGCACCTATTTTATCTGATGAGGAGGATGAGAAACTTTACCCAGGTTATGTCCAGCACAACAATGATGAGCATACAACACATGAAGAGTACATGAAGAGTACACTGTAGATCCTGGTTTCAAATTATGTGCTCCTGTTCAGAAGCAAGCACCAGGCAGGCCCAGAAAGCAGAGGATTAGATCTAGCAGTGAAGGAAAGGGCCTTGGGCCTAGGAAGAAGAAGTGCAAGAGGTGTGGAAGATATGGACACCAAGCCAAGGGCTGCACACAATCTGTAGATCCAGCATTTGGAGAAGAAGAACATTGGGGTGCTGAAAATGCAGATGATCATCCTATAGCTAATGAGCCAGCAGAAGCAGAAGTGCAAGATGAGGATGAGGATGAGCCAGTACCTGATGTTGTCCAACAGCAAATGGCACCACCAAAGGAACCATCACATGAAGCATCTACACAAGCAAGTGTAGTAAGGTATGTCCAATTCCCAAATCCATAAATCTTATCTTAATGGATACCTTACAAATTGTGACATGTTTGCAATTGTTTTAGCCCTAGGAAAAACTACAAAAGAGCAGCAGATAGAGGAGCTTCTCTGAATTGTGTGAAAGAGAAGAGAGGTGAAGGGGTGCAACCAGCAAATACATTCTGCTCAGCTACTGGAAGCAGTGTTGATAGCAAGGTTATTTCTCCTTTAAAGAAAGCACTAGTAGCATTTGAAGCTCCACCCACTGCCCCTAACCCAGCTAAGAACACTAGAAGCAAGGCAAGGGAAGCTCCAAACCCAGCCAAGAACACCAGGAGCAAAAAATTAAAGTTCTAGATGTTTAAGTATTGTGCTCTACTTGTTTTGATGCTGTTATGAACTAGATGTTGATCTGTGCACTTGACTATGTGAACTTCTGAGTGCTTAATGCACTGGCTATTATGCACTGACTATTATGCACTTGCTTAATGTTTGTTGCTTGCTTAATGCACTGTTTGCTGTTATCTCCTTTGTCCATCACTATTTTGTTGTTCAACTTCATGTTGATTTGTCGTCATCTACCATCCATAAAGTTACATAAGATTTGTCGTCAACGTCGTCTACGACATCAGATAAAGTTACATCAAACAAAGTAGGGTTCCATCAACATCTTCACTTCAGATACATCGATAAACCCGCTCCTTTCTCTCCCGCTTCCCGCTTCCCGCTCCAAACTTGTCGTGCCTTCCCTCCCTCTGTTTTTCACGCGAGCTGGCTGAGGATGAAGGGGTACTGAGGGTTATCCGCAAGAGGGGTAAAAATGTCCAAAAACTACCGCCAGTAGCGGTCAAACGGCGCTGACTAGACGGAACCGTGCCGGAAGGGCAAAAGCATAAGAAAACCAAAGTGAGTTGGACAAGAACGAGTGTTTCCCGAAACTAGGGGCAAACCTGCCGAGTGTGACACAACTAAGGGTATAAAATCAATTTTCCCATTTGAATATGTGCGTCACAAACAAAGTTTTGACAAAGAACTTTGTCACAAACAACTTTGTGCCAAAAAGTATAATGCTTGGTCGAACCCAACAAAATTTTAAACTGGAAGTTTTTGAGCGTGAAAGCAACTTAGCTGGTTAATGTGTTCGGTGTTGATGACACGATTCGGGCTTGTGGCGGGACAAAGACGCCCATTGAACCGAAAAGGTTCGCAGTCCTCGGGATGGCCGAGGCCCCAGCCCCCAGGCCCGAGCTACCCGAGCAAGGAGTTCGGCATTCCGGAGTAGTGACCACGTAACGCGGTTAAAATCAATTACCTGCACACATAAAATAGTGTGGTCTAGGAAATAATAATAATATATATAATCCTTGAATAATTGCTTTATGAAAGAATAATTTATTTAAAGAGATGTAGCCTGGCGCCGAAGCCAATGTCGATGCAGGGTGTCAGCGTGACGCAGTGAAGGCGTGACAAAGCCTGAATTTGCAGGGTGGTCTGAGTTTCGGGTGCGGCGTTCGCCGAACTATGTACGGAAACTGACCGAACCACCACGCGACCATTTTTAATGTGGCCGCCATTTGATAGACCTGTTACAGATGATGAAGCAGGCCAGAGTAATAATTCCTTAAGAAAAATAAGCCCAACAAGCAAAAATTGTTAGGATTAATAGCACCTGGTTTATTTGCTGTAGTAGTCTGAAGAAAAGCGACTCCCAAAATTGGGAATCGATCTGCACACCCATTGCCTGATGGGCGATAAAGCGACGGCACGGCAATGCTGGCAAAGGTTGGCTTGCCGAGGCAAAGCCCCCGGTCCAGCTAATGTAACAAAGTTGGTCGGCTGGTGACGCCGATATCACCGAAGTATGTTGATGAAGAAATAACCAAGTCCCCGGTCTAGCCGAGGTGACGGAGCAGGCTGGTGAGGAGTTGTTGCAGCTGCCATGTCAGCCGGGGTGTTGAAGTAGTTTGGCGTGACGGACATTGGCTCGAAGAGGCAACAGTACGGCCATGCCGACCCAGGTCGTAACTTGTGACGTGGTCAATGCTGGCTTGATGAAGTGACCGTGCGGTGATGCCGGTGTGCCCGCTCTATGTAATCCGTGTAGCGGCGATGTTGGTGACGATTTCTCCTTCGCAATGCCGAACTATTGTTCGGCTGGCCGAGATGATGATCCGAAGAAGTTGATCTCGACTCAACAAAGTGACGACGTGTCTAGCGCAGGTTGGCCACCGTGGAGTGATGTTGTCGAGCCGGTTTGACACCGGCGCGATGGTGAAGATCATATTGTAAAAATACTTTTAATATTAATGGGATGTGTTCGAGAATAAAACACAATACCCCATACAAAAACTTCCTTCAAAAAGGATGTCCGAAATCCCGTTCATAAAGAAGATGAACTCGGGTCGGATTCGTTCTCGCGCAGAAAACAGATTCGAAAAGTGATGCACTAATCGGAAGGTTCCCGGAGTTTGGACGGTCGAATCGAGGTGAATTTTTGACAGGTGATAGATATAGGAATTCCGCAGCCGATCAACCGTTGGATCTTACAAGGGACGTCCGAGCTAGACGCCGGACACCATGCTCCAAACTCATCCGGATTCTCGTCTAGATTCAACAGGGCTCCGGCATATCGGAGATTGCCAGAGATTCCTCCATCGGAACTCGATGAAATTTTGCAGGGTTGTTGTAGACTTAATTCCGCATAATTCCACCAAAGCAATCGTTTAAGCGACACTCGAGGAGGCGGTGGCGGCGGATACGAGTTTGTTGTCCAGAAAAACAGCACGGTTGCCCGAGGGCAATGTTGACGTTGAGCCCCCGAGCTCCATGGATGATTCCTCCATGATCTTGATAGAGATCTAAGTTGGTGTTGATGAAGGCCCTCGTCCGAACATGACGATTGGAGGCAGGGCACAATCCTCGATCAAGCCAAGGTGACCAGTCGAGCCGGTGATGAAGAAGTCGGGGTCGCAGTTGATCTGCAGTCGAGCCATTGATCCTTTTGCCGATCACACAGCGGAACTCTAAATGAAAGCACCAATGTCGGTGTCAAAATCGGCGGATCTCGGGTGGGTCCCAAGATGTGCGTCTTAGGATCAATGGTAACATGAACACGGGATTTTACCCAGCTTCGGGCTCTCTTGATGAGATAATACCCTACATGCTGCTTGATTGACTTTAATGAGTATAGGGGTTACAAGAGTTTATCTACCCCGAGATGATATGTTGTTGTCTAAACCCTAGAGGTATGATGAGTAATGTCATAATCCTCCATCGACTAGCCTGGCCTTGGTTTATATAATGTACCAGAGGCCTGGGATAACAAGAGTCCTAGCCGAATACGCCGGTGGGGGAGGAGTCCTTGTCTTGGTCACCAAGTCTTGTGGAATCTTCCTTGTATGTGGCAGCTGCCCAAATTGGCCCATGACTATACGGCAACGGGGGTCCTCGGCCCAATCTAACTAATTGGGAGACGACATGGTGAGTACCCCCTAGTCCAGGACACCGTCACCTGCCACCCGCTTCCTCAGCAGCCCTTCTGGTAGTAGCGGAGATGCCGGAGGGTCCAGCGACTCTCCCGAGCTTCTTGGGACTCCGAAGACGAGAGACGACAGTTACAAGCCCCCGAGATCGCATTGCGCCCGGGGCAGAGTTGCTGCGCCAGGCCGTTGGCGCGGCTGATCTAGATGGGGTTGGCGCAAGCCCCTCGTGGCCCACTGTTGATGATGGTGTCGGCCGCTGAGGCACCTGTAGTTAGGGCTCCTTAAGATTTGCACCTCTTGTTCCCTGCGAGGAATCAAGGAAATACCCCATGGGGGCATGTAAAGCGCCTGCTATGTCTTTTGTTAATATCGTCCTTATTATGGAGTGGTGCAAGATGCTTGTCCTATCTCGGCTCGGTTCCCCCTTTCTAACCTCACGAGGGCTTGGTGCTCTACACTGACAGGTCCCGGTCCGCAGGCAGGCTTCACCCGTCGCTGGTATGCCAGGTCGCGATGACGTTGTCAAGGCCAGGAGGTGAGCGCCCGAGGTCCAGTAAGAGCCCATGAGGCGCGATGCTCAGGAGGTCCCCTTTAGCGCTCAAGTAGCCACCGCTGGGCGAGAAAGGACGGCAACGTTGCCTCTAGAGAGCCGCATCAAGTGAGGATCTGGCATTGCATTGATTAGTGGTTCCAGGAGCGTGACTTATCTCAGGAGCTTGGAGCCGTTCCTTAGCGAGGTGCCGGACCTACGCGTCGGCAGCTGGGGAGTTGCTGGGTCAGGCCCTCGTGAGCTTCCCCTCTCTCCCCCGCACTCTTGTTCGTGCTCTATGTCCTCAGGTCCCGGCCCTCGGGCTAGCTCAGCCGCCTTTGGTATGCTAGGTCGCGATGCTGTGGACAAGGCTAGGGCATGAGGGCTAGAGAGAAGTAAGAGCCCATGAGTCGCGATGCTCGGGCGCCCCCTTTTAATGTGCAAGCGGTTCGCACGGGTGAGAGAGAGAGATCTCATGAAGGACTCCCCCTGCGCTATTCCTTAGAGAGACCCTGTAAACCAACATGAGTAAAACAGGGACTGCCATCACGATTGCCGGCCAGCCATTGGTTGCTCCGAGGGAGTGATGAGGGCACTGAGGGCCTGGTGAGGTAGCGCCTTGTGGGGCTACCGCGGCCAGAGCTCGACCACTCATATTTGTTGACGTTGCAGGGACGGACCCATGCACAAGCGTCGTGCCAGAGTGAGCGGCTCCAAATGTAGGTGTCAATCGAGCAGGTGATTATCACAGGCGGGTTAAGCATGAGAAAGAAAACCAACTTAGATAGATGTAGGAAAGACACATGCCACTGGGTCAGGCCCGTGCGGCTTGGGGGTGATGTAGCCCGAGGGGCGCTCCCAACAAGGTAAGCTAAAGATATAAGCAAAACGGATACATGCCGCGGGGACAGACCCACGCGACCTGGGAATGATGCAGCCCGGAGGGCGCTCCCAACTGAAATGAAAGTCGAAAGATGTCACCTGATGTCATTGCAGAGGGAGTGTTGGAATAGCTGACGACACGCAGTGAAGAAGCCAATCCTCGCGAGCCTTCGGGGCCCTGAGCCTCAGGAGGCTCTCGAGGTCCAGGCGGCTCCTCAAGGTCCATCTGCATCTCCTACAGGAACGCGCGGTGCTTGGCCACCTGAGCCTCCAGGATGCTCCTCATCAGGTGCTGATGAGCAGCAGCCGCGTTCAGCAGGCCGAAAGGTATGCGAACATAGCTGTGAGGTGGACACTCGCAACATCCCCCGTGCGAAGGCCAGAAGCGCTCCTCAGATGCGACTCGATTGAGCCCTGGGTAGTCGATGCAGACGCGCAGCCCACCATCCTCGCCTGGATGGGGAGCTACGCCGGGTAGGCGGCGGTTGCCGCGCATGACTCTTAACTCCTGCAGCTCCTGAGTGACCTTAGTGATGAACTCTTGAGGGTTGGGCCCTCCTTGCCTCATGCCTTCCTAAGGGAAACATGCCGCGAAGCACACCTCCAAGTGGTGCCCGAGCGCCTCCCTCGTGATCTTGGCAAAGTCAGTGGCCCTCCAGGAGAGAGCCCCCGAGCCTTGCCCAAGTAGGGCGCCGGGCGCACCTTCCTATGAGACGGAGGGAGGCGGACCTTGGACGGGTGCGGATCCTGGTGCGGTGCCACCGGAGGTGCCTGCCTCCTGAGGCCTTGAGCTGGGCGATGTCTTCTTCTTCTTGGGAGCTGCCTCAGGAAGGTTCCCACCCTTGCTGTTTGGGTCCTCGATTGATGCGGCTTGGAAGGCACGCTCGAGAGAGCAGACCGCATCCTTCTCTTCACAGGGAACTGTGATGACTCCGCCGCTTCCCGACATCTTGAGGACATTGTAACCATGGTGAGCCACTGCCATGAACTTGGCCAGGGCTGGATACCCGAGGATGGCATTGTATGGCAGGCGAATGTGGGCAACGTCAAAGTAGATGAGCTTGGTACAGTAGTTCTTGCACTGTCCAAAGGTGACAGGGAGGCGGACCTGCCCTATCGGGGTGGTGGAACCATCGGTGACTCCTGAGAAAGGCTTGGTTGGCTGATGCTGGTCATATGGCACTTGGAGATTGTTGAACGTCTCGACGGACAGAACATTGAGTCCTGCGCCGCCATCAATGAGGGTCCTGGTGACTTGCACATTGCTGAAGACTAGGGAACAAAGCATTGGGAGGACACCGGTTGTTGCTGCACACTTGAGCTGATCCGCTGAGCTGAACGTGATGGCGCATGTGGACCACCTGAGAGGGCGCGTCGCCTCGAGCTTGGGGAGGACTGCATTCACCTCGCGAGCAAACTGCTTGAAGATGCGCTGAGAGGCTGGGGCCTGGGCACCACCCAAGATGCAAGCGATAGCACGTGGCTCCTGGAAGCCCCCAGCCCCCTCGTCCTAAAGATGGTCTTCATTCCTTCTTGGTGGTGATGGCAGAGGAGGAAGGCCTGTGTTGCCCTGCGGGCGATCCTCACGAGGCTGGCCCCTCCAAGCCCCCTCGCGAGGCTGGTCCTGCCAGCGATCCTCGCGAGGCCGGTCACGCCACCCTTGGCGTGGGCCACGGTCGTCCCATCATCCTCCACCTCTTCCTCCTCCTCGGCCATAGCCCCGATCGTTGCGCTCGGGGCGTCGACCGACACGTCCTTCTCGCACGGCCCTGAGCTCTTGGCATTCGTTGGTGTTGTGGGTGTGGAGGTCGTGGTACAGGCAGTATTGGCTTCCCTTGGACGACTCCGGCTGGTCCCTGCCACGCTTCGTGTCTGGCTCTGCTGCGAGCACAACTGCTCCTTTGCACTTCACGTCCTTGGCCTTGGCTTTCTTCTCTTCGGGATCAGCGGCTGGAAGCTTGAGAAGGGAGAGGCATCCCTCCTTAGCCCTCGCGACCTTGGTCTCCAGGTTGAACAGCTCCAGAGACGTGCACAGATCTCCGTGGATCGCCAGTTCCTCCTTCATCTTAACGTCACGGATGCCATCAGAGAACGCTGAGATGATGGCCTCCTCGGTCACCTTGGGAATCTTGAGGCCAGCACTGTTGAAGCGCTAGATGTACTTCTGCAGGGTCTCTCCGGGTTGCTGCTTGATGCGGCGTAAGTCACTCATGACTGGGGGACGATCGCGAGTGCCCTGGAAGTTGGCAATGAAGCGGGTGCACATCTCATCCCAAGAGGAGATCGTGCCGGGAGGCAGGTTCAGGAGCCAGGTGCGGGCGCCGTCCTTGAGCTCCATGGGAAACCAATTCGCCATGACTTTTTCGTCTCTGTTGGCCGCTTCGATGCCCAGCTCGTAGAGCTACGGGAACTCCGCGGGCTCGGCAGTGCCGTCGTAGCGAGGAGGCAGATCCGGCTTGAACTTGCCCGGCCAGGCGACACTGCGCAGCTCGGTAGTGAAGGCGTGGCAGCCTACGGTGGCCACCGGAGCTCTTTGCTGATGCGGGGATTGCTCATGGGGGTTCTCGCGTGCTGCCACCAGGGGCAGCACGGGGTCTTGACGTGCTGGCGCAGGGATGCGGTCATGGCGCGCTGGTGCAGGAAGCACGCGAACACCTTCTTGGGGACGAGGGATTTCATTGCAGCTCATTTCTTGCCGCGCGGGCGCTGGACGCGGTGAGTCTCGTCCAGGGGTCGCGCGCCTTGGAGCCAGGGCACCTTCTTGGGGAGGAGGTGGCGGAGGCACCTCTGGAGATGCATCACCCGCACAGGACGGAGGGCGAGGCAGCGAGAGGGGCGGCACAGGGGAGCCCTCTGTGGTGCTGACAAGCTCGGTGATGCGAGCGAGCCACTCCTCGTAGAGGTCGTCGACAGGACAGTAGTGCAGGAGCTCACACGCCAGGAGCAACACGGCATGTGCGTCCGTGGGAGCGCGACGGGCGTGCGACGATGAACCAGCTGGAGTCAGCGACGGGGTGGCGGTGCGGCCTTCCCACCGCACCGAGGGATGCAGCAACGACGCCTGCTGCTCGTTCCTCGCCGGGCAGGTGGTGGCATGGGAGCCAGGCGACGGGGAACGACGGGGAGGCCCACCGACGCGAGCCTTCTGGGCAACGTGGGCAACGAGAGCAGCCCGACGCTCGGCACGAGCTCGGCGAGCGTTCGCCATGGATGCGACGAACGATCGAACGCAGGACAGCAGAAGAAAGATTCCGGCGCACCCCTACCTGGCGCGCCAATTGTCGGATATCGGGTTCCCGCAAAACCCTTAAGGTTCGAACTCTGGGGTGCGCGCGAAGATCTTCCCCCTACCGATCCACGTCTGAACGCCCCGCTGAGAATCTAGGCTACACGATGAACAACACAAGGGATGCAAGGTTTATACTAGTTCGGGCCACCGTTGTGGTGTAATACCCTACTCTAGTTTGTGGTGTGGTAGATTGCCTCAGGGGCTGATGATGAACAGTACAGAGGAAGAACAGCCTTGCGAGAGGTGTTCTTGAGCTGGTGCAGTGTTCTACTTGGGATGGATCTTCCTGCCTCTAGATGAGATGAGAACTCGATGCCCTCTACTGTGGTGGCTATCTCTATATAGAAAGGCCCTGGTCCTCTTCCCAAATATTGAGGAGGAAGGGCGCCATTAATGGCCATTTTGAAGGGGAACATCTAGTACAAGTTATCCTGACTAAAGTTGGTCTTCGACTGCCAAAGGTACTGGCGATGACGCTGTCTTGGGCTCCACGGTGACCTCCGTCCTGCCGCTCTGCTGGTCTTGGTCTCGTTGCACTGTAATGGTAACCTTTTCTTGATGCCTCGATACTCCGCGCCTGCGCTTGCCCCCTTTGCACCAAAGAGTAAACAAGGACACCGCACAGGCCGGCGCCCGCCTGGCACCTGCCTGGTCTCGATCGTCATGGCTTGCGTCATGGGTATCTCGCGAGATACCCCTGCCTTGATCTCTCCGCCTCCTCGCGAGCCTGCATGGTGAGGCCACTCCTGAGGAAGCCTTTCATCGTCCACCCCGCGAGGCTTGGCCCCTGTGAGGGTCTTAAGCTTGAGTTGACGAAGATGGGCCGTACTGGGCCACCACTTGAGCCACGCCGCAGGCCGCAGGCAGGCAAGTCTGGGGACCCCCGTTCCCAGAACGCGATAGTGGTCTTCAGGATACAAGGGTTCCCGAGTCATTTTAGCAGTTCTAGTAGTCACTCTAACAGCAAAATCATGTTTATTATTTAATTCATCGAGCAAATCATTTTAAGCTTTAAGTACTTGTTCTGCTTGAGTGGTGACCATACAAGCATATTTACTAATGAGTTTAAGTTCACCTTTAACTCTAGCCATATAATCACTCAAGCGTCTAATCATGTAAGCATTACTCATTAATTCTCTACCAACATAAGCATTGAAAGTTTCTTGTCTAGCCATAAAGTCATCAAATTCATCTAAACATTGGCTAGCAAACTTAGTAGAGGGGATTTCAACTTTATCATATCTATAAAGAGAATTTACCTTTACTACCTATGTCGGGTTATCAAGACCATGTGTTTCTTCAATAGGTGGTATATTAAGACCATGTATCTCTTCAAAAGGAGGTAAATTCTTAACATCTTCAGCTTTAATACCTTTTCCTTTCATAGATTTCTTTGCCTCTTGCATATCTTCAGGACTGAGAAATAAAACACCCCCCTTCTTCGGAGTTGGTTTAGGAATAGGCTCAGGAGTTGGCTCCATTGTCTCAGGAATTGGCTCAGGAAGAGTCCAATTATTTTCATTAGTCAACATATAATTAAATAGTAATTCAGCTTGGTCGACTGTTCTTTCCCTGAAAACGCAACCAGCACAACTATCCAAGTGGTCCTTGGAAGCATCGGTTAGTCCATTATAAAAGATATCAAGTATTTCATTTTTCTTAAGAGGATGATCAGGAAAAGCATTAAGTAATTGGAGAAGCCTCCCACAAGCTTGTGGGAGACTCTCTTCTTCGATTTGCACAAAATTATATATTTCCCTCAAGGCAGCTTGTTTCTTATGAGCAGGGAAATACTTAGCAGAGAAATAATAGATCATGTCCTGGGTACTACGCACACAACCAGGATCAAGAGAATTAAACTAGGTTTTAGCATCACCCTTTAATGAGAATGGAAATAACTTAAGGATATAATAGTAGCGCGATTTCTCATCATTAGTGAACAGGGTGGCTATATAATTTAACTTAGTAAGATGTGTCACAACAGTTTCAGATTCATAGCCATAGGAAGTATCAGATTCAACCAAAGTAATTATCTCAGGATCGACAGAGAATTCATAATCCTTATCAGTAACAAAGATAGGTGAAGTAGCAAAAGCAGGGTCATATTTCATTCTAGCATTTAGAGATTTCTGTTTCCATTTAGCTAATAACTTCTTAAGATCAGATCAATCATTGCAAGCAAGAATACCTCTAGTAGTTTCTTCATCCATAACATAACCCTCAGGAATAACAAGCAATTCATACTTAGGGGGAGAACCTTCATCATCACTATCTTCAATAATTTCATCATCAATAATTTCATTCTCCCTAACCCTAGCAAGTTGTTCATCAAGAAATTCACCTAATGGCATAGTAGTATCAAGCACAAAAGTAGTTTCATCATAAGTATCATGCATAGTAGAAGTGGCATCTTCAATAACATGCGACATATCATAATTAATAGTAGAAGCAGGTTTAGGTGTCGCAAGCTTACTCAGAACAGAAGGAGAATCTAGTGCAGAGCTAGATGGTAGTTCCTTACCTCCCCTCATAGTTGAGGGATAAATCTTAGTTCTTTCGTCTTTCAAGTTCTTCATAGTAACCAGCAGATATAAATCCCAAGTGACTCAAAGAATAGAGCTATGCTCCTTGGCAACGGCGCCAGAAAATAGTCTTGATATCACACAAGTATAGGGGTCGCAACAGTTTTCGAGGGTAGAGTATTCAACCCAAATTTATTGATTCGACACAAGGGGAGCCAAAGAATATTCTTAAGTATTAGCAGCTGAGTTGTCAATTCAACCACACCTGGATAACTTAGTATCTGCAGCATAGTTTTTAGTACCAAGTAGTATGATAGTAATAGTAACAGTGGCAAAAGTAACAGTAGTAGTTTTGTAGTGATTGTAACAGTAGCAAGGGTAAAGTAAATAAGCAAAGCACAATATGTGAAAAGCTCGTAGGCATGTATTCCAAATATAGTCATACATGTTTATGGAAAAGAACTTGCATGACATCTTTTGTCCTACCCTCCCGTGGCAGCGGGGTCCTAATGGAAACTAAGGGATATTAAGGCCTCCTTTTAATAGAGAACCGAACCAAAGCATTAGCACATCGTGAATACATGAAATCCTCAAACTACGGTCATCACCGAGAAGTATCCCGATTATTGTCACTTCGGGGTTGTCAGATCATAACACATAATAGGTGACAATAGACTTGCAAGATAGGATCAAAAACTCACATATATTCATGAAAACATAATAGGTTCAGATCTGAAATCATGGCACTCAGGCCCTAGTGACAAGCATTAAGCTTAGCAAAGTCACAGCAACATCAATCTCAGAACATATTGGATACTAGGGATCAAACCCTAACAAAACTAACTTGATTACATGGTAAATCTCATCCAACCCATCACCGTCCAGCAAGCCTACGATGGAATTACTCACGCACGACGATGAGCATCATGAAATTGGTGATGGAGGATGGTTGATGATGATGACAGCGACGAATCCCCCTCTCCGGAGCCCCGAACGGACTCTAGATCAGCCCTCCCGAGAGAGATTAGGGCTTGGCGGCGGCTCCATATCGTAAAACGCGATGAAACTTTCTCCCTGATTTTTTTCTCCGCGAAAGAGAATATATGGAGTTGGAGTTGAGGTCGGTGGACGTCCAGGGGGCCCACGAGGCAGGGGGTGCGCCAATATTTTTATTAATTCTGAAAAGTTGCTCCGTTGATTTCCAGGACATTCCGAGAACTTTTATTTCTGCACAAAAATAACACGATGGCAGTTCTGCTGAAAACAACGTCAGTCCGGGTTAGTTCCATTCAAATCATGCAAGTTAGAGTCCAAAACAAGGGGATAAGTGTTTGGAAAAGTAGATACGACGGAGAAGTATCAGTGGCCCATCCGGTGTTTTGTATGGAAAGCATAGAGACGAGGAAGAAGAAGGGTTATGAGACGTAGGATCTTCATCCAACCGCCTGAAATGATCGACTTACCCAAATGGCAAAAGTCACGTGACTTGCATGCAGACATGCCTTTCTATTCAGTACCATCATCGTACCTGCTTAGCACTGCTCCTGAATCCATCAAGCTAAACAACGTGCCACTCATAATTCCAAACTTGTTGCTCAAATACGAATCTTATATGATGCTGATATTACTAAAACAGATAATGTTGAATTGGTCAGCTAATGTTCATACTTTACCTTCGAAAAGCACGTGCACCACATATCAAGAGACAGCAGGGAGTTGCATTCTTAATGCATTCTGGTTCATCATGTGTGGGCACTGCACAACCAACATTTTATTATCCAAAATCTGCTTGCTCTTCTTTAGCATGTTCCTCTTCCGTTCTTCTTTAATAAGTACTCTCTCTGTTCCTAAATACAAGTCTTTGTATAGATTCCACCATGGACTACATATGGAGCAAAATGAGTGAATCTACACTCTAAAATGTATCTGTATACATCTGTATGTGATCCATAGTGGAAATCTCTACAAAGACTTATAATTTGGAACGGAGGGAGTATGATAGTAGTACAGTATGTTCCTTATAGTGAAGATGAGCAGGGCCATTTGCAGTGTAGAGGTTTATACGGTCGGTTGTGATGGACACTTTGAACTCTTCGGGCCTCTTTGATTCGTAGGATTTTGTAAACATAGGAATAGGATTTGTAGTGGCCTGCCCACTTGAATCCTATAAGAATAGTGTGTCACCTTTGAGAGTTACACTGATATTAACAGTACCACACCTTCTGTTGAAGAGAGCTGGTATCTGAAGCCTTTCTAGTCGTACCGGGAATACTAGCACATATATTCCAGGAAGTTCCACTTTGTTTATTTTACTCGGATGCTTACGGTTTTCCCATTATATCTACACTATGATATGTGTAGCTGCTTTGTGTCGCACTAGTAGCAGTCCACTCTTAAAGCTAAACACACCAATCATAAGTCCAAAGCTTACTTCTTCAAATACGAATTGTGATATGATACTGATATTAGTTAACAGACACACATTTAATTGGTCAGGTAATGCTCCCACTTGATTTTGCAAATGCATGTGGCCACATATAGAGAGACCACATGGAATTGCATTTCTTTGGGCGCTGTGATTCATCATGAGTGGGCAACCAACATTGTATGCAATGAAGCGGAACCTCAAGAATATGCTTCCTCTTCTGTTCTTTAACATGTTCCTTTTTTGTTATTCTGTATTTAGTACATATAGTATGTTCCTTGTCAGGAAGGGGAGCAGGGACATCTGCAGTCAACAACTGATAGAGTTGGCTTGTATGTGATCGATAGGCTTTCAATTAGTAGCGGTAATACAACACCATATTTTCCAGCCAGTTCCACTTTCCCGATTTATATATCGTGGTTATGGTGTACCCCTTTTATGTACACTACGATCTGCCTAGTTGATGTGTGCTCTTGTTATCATGGTTTGGCAATAAAATCTCTATATACTATGAACATATCATCTGCCAACTATCCTTACTTCTGGAGCCTATTTTTTGTGTACTTGTGCCAGATTATATTAATGCACGCACCATATTACAGCACACATGAGGTCTCTCATCAGAATCCAGTGATAGCACACAAGGGCTTAGAGGGGCACCCCTATATTAGAATATCCTCTGCACTACAAAGATAATCTCACTACTATTTATGTTTTCATGGTTCTCAGATATTATACATAATTACAGTGAATATCAGAATCCGCGCATCAGAAGAATATTGTGGAACACTGCAAGGACTTACAATATTGGCACCAAGGCATTGAGTGCCATTCTGGATGCAATGAAACTCATACGCTCCCCACCTGTAGATCCTTGTTCAGAATATGATCCTAATGACTATTCTAACCTCGAGGAGTCAAAGGCAGATGTCCTGTCCTATTCACCCATCAAGGTGCCTATTCTAATTTGGCAAGGTTTTATTGATTGCATGTATCTTGCATATGTTGTCTTGCATTTATTCTACTTTGTTGCACCACCATCTGCTTAGTTTACTCATCATATATGTCAAGATTCCATGCCCATCCATTATCAATACATATTCCATCTGTCATCATACCATGTTTTCCCACTCAAATGTTGTTCTTGTGCATCAGACATCAAAATGAAAGAGGGTGATTGACGAACCTGAAGGAGCACCAGCAAAGTCCTTGAAAAACATGGTGGTGGCGGAGAAATCAGACAGCACCCCACTTATATTCGATGTACAACTAGTGACACAAAACGTAGGACCGACTCCAACAGACTGTACCCATACTTCACTGGCCACACCACTAGCCCCACCACACATGACCTACACTCCAGCAAAAGGTATGCCAATTTCAGTTGCCATAACACCAGCCATACCACAGAAAAATCCCACTCCAGCAAAAAGTACAACAAGTCCACCGGCCGAAGACCTATCCCAACTGCAGAGACGGCCAATTCCTGTAGATTGGAACCCCATTCCAATTATTCCCAGTTTAAAAGGCAATGCTTTCCCTATTGTTAGGGACTACATGCATATATTTCCATCATGGGAAGATTATAGTGAAGACAAACACCATTTTCATATCTTCCTGTCCCACTTATGTGTATGTGATATTATTCATGGTGATTATTTTCCCATTTTCTGCCGATTGAACACATCAATGATTTACATTACACTGTTGTAAGTAGGCGAGGGTTAATCTGGATAGTCATGACGAGCAAAGCTTGCTTGCGCTTTTCAAGGAAGCATTGCAGAAGTATCGGTGTTACCTGAGGAAATCACACTTTGATGGCAAGTCTATAAACAAATTTCTGATGAAGTCTCCGATGCTAAATTTAGAAGATATTGAATGGAAAAACCTTGTTATGCACTGGTCTCGTTCCCAGGATGAGGTACTGTCTATGATATCACATGACAATTTGAACTTCTACTTTTCGGCATGTGCCTTACGGATCTTTTTTGCAGGAAATCTGCTCGATGAAGAATTCCGGTTTGAAAAGAATATTAGGATATCGCAAATATGCTGCTCGCTGCTTTGCTCTTGTTAGTACCTGTTGTCCTGTATCACTGTACTTGCAGACATACCTGGTTCATTATGTGACAGCAGTATACATGATAGCTTGCTTATCAATTGTTCGCTCCAAATTATCTGATTTGTATGAATGGTTAATTAGTGTAGAATATATCCAATGCCAATGAAATTTTTAACTCTGCATTGTTCTTGTAAGTACCTGCTGTCCTTTATCAGTGTACTTATATTGACAGGTAGTTGTTCATGTACCATCACTCTGCAGCTTATTTTCCTTTGCCCTCCATTTTCTACACATCAGATCTATATTTACTCTTACCATAAGGTTGGATAACACTCATGGTACTGAAGAAGTTTAGCTCTGCATTGCTCTTGGCTGTACCTTTTTCCTGTATCGTTGTACTTACATTTATAGCTACTTGGTTATGTAGCATCACTCTTCATCTTATCTTAAATATTCTCCATTTTTTCTTATATTATGACATCTATATTTCCTCTTAACAAAATGTAGAATAAAGGCAATGCTTATGAAGAAGATTCTGTGGTAAACTTCTTGAATCCCCCCCCCATCAGCATGGACAAGGGATTTATAGAGCCTGTGTTCACCAATAATATAAGTTTGTCCTTCTCAAGCCTTCAAACTTTTTTGTGTATATGTGGTTAGGCATGACTGCAACAACTGTTTATTTAAACCGTCTCTTTATTTGCCAATCTGAGATGGGATAATTGACAGCACACTAACCATTGATACTTATGAGTTCTTGATCTATAATCCAGTGGTGTCATGAAGCTGCCAACTCCTTCACAATGTCATTTCCTGCCATGTCTTGACCTGAACAATACCATATTGTGTTAATGCTATTTCAAACTGTGTCACTTTATTCGTCAGTAAGAAATGTGATGAATTATCAGCACTAATACTTATATGTGCAAAACTTGTCATCTGTCTGCTTGTTTATCTTTCAGAGTGAGGGGGATATAAGTGTCAAACAAGCGCAGTCTCATCAGCTTGCTCAGTTGCTTGCGTTGCAGCTCCCGAGCAGGGCTAACCTTTCTTGAACTATATTGAAGTGTTGTCGATTTTGTATATTATTTTGTCGGCGTGTTTATTTGCACTGCTGGCGATCTTTGATGCCCAGTGTATGTAATCTGTTGTCTCCTTGTGCTTTATTATCATAGTGGCGAACTTTGATGCCTAGTGGATGTAATAAGCCGTAATTTTTTATTGTATAGTCTAGGTTTTTTCTTATTCATGATGTTGCAGTTATTTTACTGTATATATATCCTGTCTTCGCAGTAAACCGGCCAAACCGTAAAATTACGGTACATAATCGGGTCGTCATGCAAATCACTATGTATGATCCGCATCATGGGCCCAGTCATCTTGGTCCCTTAACAGGCCTAAATGTAAACTGTCCCACTAGTAGATTCGGGCCTTTAATAGGCCGAGTAAACCGCCAGCCCTATTTTTGCAAGAAAACTCAATGGGCCTTTAGGAGGTAGAAAAGTAGGTTGGGCCTGAAACATGCCGAACAGCTCACGGGCCGGCAGCAGGCCGAAATAGACCCCGGCCCATGATTGTGCCAATCACATCATGGGCCGTTAACAGGCCAAAATTTTCTCGGTCCTTGTTTGGCCCAATCAAATTATCGGCTGTGAGCAGGACGGATGCAAACCGGGCCATAGTTAGGCCCAACTATATGACAGGCTTTTAACGGGCCGAAATAAATATAGGGACGAAATGTTAAACGAGCCTTTAACAGGCCGAAACTAATATCAGGTCGAATTACTAAATGGGCCTTTAGCAATTGGGCCCAAAAGCATGGCGTCAAGTGGACGGGCCAAATCTGATATGGCCTATAATTTAGCCCAAAGCCTCTTAAAAGGTCGGATCTGTTCTGGGCCATAATTTGGCCCAGAACATTGTAGGCTTTTAATGGGCTGATAACCCACAAGTATAGGGATCGCAACAGCTTTCGAGGGTAGAGTATTCAACCCAAATTTATTGATTCGACACAAGGGGAGCCAAAGAATATTCTCAAGTATTAGCAGTTGAGTTGTCAACTCAACCACACCTGGATAACTTAGTATCTGCAGCAAATTATTTGGTAGCAAAGTAGTATGATAGTAATGGTAACAGTGGCAAAGGTAAAGATAGCAGTATTGTAATGATTGTAACAGTAGCAACGGAAAAGTAAATAAGCGAAGCACAATATGTGAAAAGCTCGTAGGCATTGGATCAGTGATGGATAATTATGTCGGATGCGATTCCTCATGTAATAGTTATAACATAGGGAGACACGGAACTAGCTCCAGTTCATCAATGTAATGTAGGCATGTATTCTGAATATAGTCATATGTGCTTATGGAAAAGAACTTGCATGACATCTTTTGTCCTACCCTCCCGTGGCAGCGGGGTCCTAGTGGAAACTAAGGGATATTAAGGCCTCCTTTTAATAGATTATCGGACCAAAGCATTAACACATAGTGAATACTTGAACTCCTCAAACTACGGTCATCACCGAGAAGTATCCCGATTATTATCACTTCGGGGTTGTCGGATCATAACACATAATAGGTGATTATAGACTTGCAAGATAGGATCAAGAACTCACATATATTCATGAAAACATAATAGGTTCAGATCTGAAATCATGGCACTCAGGCCCTAGTGACAAGCATTAAGCATAGCAAAGTCATAGCAACATCAATCTCAGAACATAGTGGATACTAGGGATCAAACCCTACCAAAACTAACTTGATTACATGGTAAATATCATCCAACCCATCACCGTCCAGCAAGCCTACGATGGAATTACTCACGCACGGCGGTGAGCATCATGAAATTGGTGATGGAGGATGGTTGATGATGACGACGGCGACGAATCCCCCTCTCCGGAGCCCCGAAGGACTCCAGATCAGCCCTCTAGAGAGAGATTAGGGCTTGGCGGTGGCTCCGTATCATAAAACGTGATGAAACTTCCTCTCTGATTTTTTTCTCCTCGAAACAGAATATATGGAGTTGGAGTTGAGGTCGGTGGAGCATCAGCGGGTCCACGAGACAGGGGGGCGCGCCCAGGGGAGGGGCGCCCCCACCCTCGTGGGCAGGGTGTGGGCCTGTCACACCCTAGCTAGTCATGCATTAGAGTGTTGCATCATGTTTACTCTTTCATCAGAAACTTGAAATGGGGATCTGTGAAACCCTCAGAATCATTTCTGAAAATGATCCAAATAAAAATTTCTCCAAAAAGGTCCAAGAAAATGCTCATGTTGCTCTCTGAAAATATTGGACAGAGATAAAAATCAAACCAATATTTTTAAGAGCTCATAAGTATTTATTTTGGGCATTTGGAATTAATGCATAAATATTTGCATTGGAAATTTATTAGTTATATATATTAATATATGTCCAAAAATTATGCCATCTGTTGGGGAGCTCTGGAATAATATATCTAGCTCCTGCAAAAATTGGCATAAGGTTATAAAATGATTTAATATTTTATTTAAATCAAAACAAATGTCAGAAATTAGAAAAACAAAAATAAATAAAAGGAGGAGCTTACCTGGGCTCCTCCCTGTCCGGCCCAGCCAGCTGGCCGGCCCAGCCAGCAGGCGGCCCAGCCCACCTCCTCCTCTGTCGTCTTCGTCCTCGACAGAGGGAGGGGAGTGTGCCCGGCGCGCGCGCGCGCCACCGCGCCACGCCACCTGCTCGCCTGCCTGCCTGCCCCTCCCTTCCTCGTCTGGATGGCCTGGAACGATGCCACGCCCTCCCCCGATCTCTCTCACTCTCCCTCGGTTCTTCCCCTCCTCTCCCTCGCTCTCTCTCTCACGGCCGAACACCACCATCGCCGCCGTTCGCCATAGCAGCCGTCACCGGCCACCCCTCGCCCCTCCGCTGAGCTCAGGAGCTCCGCCGCGACCCCCTCTTCCTCCCCACCAAGCCAAGCCCCTCGGGAAGCTCTGCATCGCCTCCACGCCATCGTCTTCCTCCTCGGGCTCCGACCACCATCGCCGTTGATTCGCCGTCTCCAGCGCGTCCCCGAGCCCGCTTCGACGCCCACTGCAACCGCGGTGAGCTCCGCCACCATTTCCCCCTCTTTTCCCCCTCGTTCCCGCACCGTAACCCCGTTTCCCACCACGGCCGAACCTCCGCCGTCGCCGAGCTCGCCGTCAACGCAGCTCCGATGACCATTTGGTCACCCCGGCGAGTCCAACAAGTCCGTAAGGACCCGTAGAGCCCCTCCAGCGCCTCAGCTCCCTCGCTTGCGAGCAGCAGCACCGATCCCGACCGCACCCGAACTCCGGCCGCTGCTCACGAGCTCGCCGTCGTCGGTACCGGCCACCACATGCACGGCCACCACCAGCGTTCGACGCGCGGGAGCAAGGGCTCTCCAACGAGCCCAAGCACGGCCTCGCCCGTGCCCTGTAGCGCGTTTCCGTATCGCGCCGCCGTCTCGGGCCTCGCCGGCGTCATGTCGCCGGTGGGTTTGACCTGTTCGACCTGGGGTTTGACCCCCCCAGGGTCACTGACGCGTGGGCCCCGTCGGCCAGGTGGTCAGATTAGTGCTAATCACTGTTAGTTAACCCCCTGACACTGACCAGTGGGCCCCAGCGCCACTAATTCCTAATTAGGATTAAATTAACCCTGTTAAACCCCCCTGTCACTGACGTGTGGACCCCACACATCAGGTTTGACCCCAGCCAGCCGCAGTTGACCACTGACGTCATGCTGACGTCATGCTGGCGCAATATATATATTTCTGGATTTAATTTAAATCAGGAAATTCCAAAATATTATTTAAACTTCAAAAATTCATAACTTTTATTCTGTAACTCCAAATTAGACAAATTAAATATGAAAAATGATCAGAAAAATCCAATCTATCCATCTGTACTATTTTCATGCATGATCAAACAAGTTAAATTGATGTTTTAAGCAGAACAAGGAAAAGCACTTTAAAAGGCCATGTTTGAGTTTGAAATTTGAATCTTTGATTCAAATTTGTTCAAACCCTTCTGGTTTTAGTTGCATTAGCCCAACACACTCATATTGCCATGTTTCATGCATGCATCATATTGTTGCACATTGTTTGGTGATGCTTGTGTATCGGTGTCCTTTGCGACAGGTTCTGCCCCGAGGAGTACCGTGATTACCCTAACGAAGAACCGTATCAGTGCATCGAACCATCAGGCAAGCAACCAACCATTTGATCATATCGATACAATACCATGTTCTCGCTCCTGCTCTCTTTTACTGCATTAAGACAACGCGTTTCAAACTGCTGTGTGCTACGGTAGTTGAACCCATTTCCTCTGCATGACCTGTCATTGCCACAGTAACTAGATGAAACCCACTAGCATGTGTAGGAGTTGATTGAGCCATATGTATGTGTTGTTCCTACCTTGCTATGCCTGCTATGCTTAGAGTCGTGTCAGGTCTGGTTCATCTGGGTGATGGGCTAGAGTGAAATGTTTATGTCGGTAATGAGAGTGGTGTGGTGAACACGATTTGGTAAAGGTATCGATGAGAGGCCATGTAGGAGTACATGGTGGGTTGTTTCATTGAAGCCGACCTTAAGCACTGAGATCTGTATGTGTGATTTAAGAATCAGCTACTACCATGCATTGGGCCCGAAACCAATGGACCCTCTCGGCTTCTTATTCACCCTAGTTCTCCGTCCAGGAGTTGCAAGTAGTTTCTGGTGTTTGTAGCCTACTGGAGGCCGTGGACAGCGCTGACCGTAGGGGTGGGCTGTGATGCGGTAGGTACGTGGCACGGTGTACCGAATACCCGTTAGGTATCTCGGGAACCCTGTTCACATCGTTCGGGGCCGTATGGGAAACCTCGGCCGGACTCCCTGCGGATAGAACCTGGATAGGCGATAAACCTGGACTGGAGGCTTAGGTGGTTAGGTAGGTCGTGGCCGACACCCACGTTGGGCTTTCGCTTGAAGGTTGCCGAGTACATGTCGTGTAAACGACGGTAAGTGGTGAGAGCGTGTGTGAAGAAGTACACCCCTGCAGGGTTATCATAATCTATTCGAATAGCCGCGTCCGCGGTAAAGGACTACTTGGTTGCCTATACAGTTCATAGACAAGTAAATGGAAACTACTAAAAGCCTCAAGATAAGTGTGAGTGCCGACGATGGCTCTTCCGTAGGAAGACGGAGGCGGATCCTCGGTAGTGTATTGAATTGGTGAGTAGTGGACTCGTGTGCGCAAAACCATTTCAAGTTAAAGTATCGTAGGATAGTCTAGCCAAGAGTCAAAGCTGGCTTGCTGCAATAACTCCACCAACCCTTTTTGATAATATGCATGTATGTAGGATCTGATGTAAGTCTTGCTGAGTACCTTTGTACTCATGTTGCTATAATTTACATTTTTACAGAAGACGCTGCAACCCCTTCTGATGGGTTCTATGTAGACATTGACATCAAGGAGTAGGCTAAAGGCCCAGGTGGTGACCCTGAGCTTGTGAAGGACCACGTAGTGTAGCTAGGCTTTCCAAGCCTCTTTTATTTTACTAGTTGTCTGTACTCAGACAAGTTACTTCCGCTGCTGGTTTGTATGACTGTATGACTTGAATGTTGGGTCGTGAGACCCGTACCTTTGTGTATGTTATGTATGGCTCCCTGAGCCTTAAATAAAGTACTTGTGTCGTAGAGTCATGTTGTGATGCTTCGTTGTATTTGCACATATCGAGCATATTGTGTGTATGATTGAAATGCTTGGTATGTGTGGGATCTGACTATCTAGTTGTTTATCTTTAGTAGCCTCTCTTACCGGGAAATGTCTCCTAGTGTTACCGCTGAGCCATGGTAGCTTGCTACTGCTCTGGAACACATAGGCTGGCCGGCATGTGTCCTTCTTCGTTCCTGTGTCTGTCCCTTCGGGGAAATGTCACGCTTTGAGTACCGGAGTCCTGTTAGCCCGCTACAGCCCGGTTTACCGGAGTCCTGCTAGCCCAGTGCTACAGCCCGGACCCACTTGCTGATGACCGACACGTTCGAAGCTGGGTCATGGATGCCTGTCCCTGTAAGTCTGTGCCACTTTGGGTTTACGACTAGTCATGTCAGCCCGGGCTCCTTATCATATGGATGCTAGCGACACTATCATATACGTGATCCAAAAGGCGCAAACGGTCCCGGGCAAAGGTAAGGCGACACCCGTGGGGATACCGTGCGTGAGGCCGCAAAGTGATATGAGGTGTTACCGGCTAGATCGATGTGACATCGAGTCGGGGTCCTGACAGCGTTGGCATCAGAGCCGGACTGCCTGTAGGTTCTCCAAGCCAAACTGGTCGATGTTGAGTCTAGAAATTCTTTAGTTATATGTAGGGGAATTGTTTGTGGGTTGGAACGTAAGGCTCTTTTTACTCCTTATCTAATGACATTCTGATCTGAGTCAGTCTATTCTTCCACCGGGGGTTAAGGAATTAGGATCTATTCTCTCTATCAGGATCACGTGTTACTAATCAGTAGTACCTTATAGGTTTGATGGTTACAAGCCTAGTTCAGTTCTATTACCACATTATGTTGCTAGGATGGTCTCAGAACTTGGTATGATGATGATGAGTGTGTATGTAATCCTTTGTCAAATGTTTCAAATCCTTCTTGAGCATTTACAGCTGTTATGCTGCCGAAATTTTGCTAGAAATTCTAATGCCTTTGCATTATGATTGTGCTTTCAGATGGCCACTCGCGACCTCAATCAAGTGGTTCGCCTGACTCGATGCCTAGATGTACCCGGCCATACTGCCAAGTTGGTCAGGGTAATGACTCAGGCTGGATACCGCTGGTATCCTGAGTACACAGTTGAAGAGCAATTCCGAGACTTTAATCAAAGCCAGTATCTCTGCACTGTCAGGATATTTCCATCTTATCCTGGATCCACCGAGCCCCTTCACTGCTCCTATGGACTCGGGGTTACTATTGAGATGGCTGTGCAGGACGCCGCCTACTCTATGATGACCATCATGCGAGTCAGATCTGGTCTATTTCGGCACTCTGATTTCCGGTATATGCCAGGATCACTTCCGGGAGCACAAGGGTATCTCCAGGCTATCTATGCTGACCCCACCCAGGAGGATTCACGGACACGCACCACTGCTGAGATGCTCGAGGATAAGGACCGTGAAAATCGGGCCTTGAGGTTAGAGCTCTTCAATACCCGTGCTGACCACTGGGCCACTTTGACTCGGTTTGCACCGGCGGTGCAAGCTGGATATTCGGATATGCGCGATCTCTATCCTGTGAGATCTGCTCTGCCAGACGTGATGGGTTGGCGTGATGTAGGAGGCATCACCCCACCTCGCGGTCCCCGCAGGCCACCGTCTGTTGGTCCAAGACCACATCCTAGCCCCTATGGTCCACAAGCTCCGCGGGATCGTCTGTTTCCGGATGATCATGTTGAGCTTCCAGGCTATGGAGGTGACTTCTACGAGGACTACTACGGATCGGTCTGAGTTAGTGGTAGTATCACTAGTTCGCACTAGCTATGTCGTCTATCGTCCCGCGTGACTCGTGGGATATGACCTAGTTTGTACTCTTTCCGGAGGTGTAGAAAAATAATGTATAGGAGCTTGGGATGCCTCCGATGAGATGTAATCCTCTTTTCACCGTAATAGTACTTTGTTTGGTCTTGTACTAAACCCTGTATGGTGTGTATGACGATGGAATAAAAGAAGCAGTTTCTGTATCTACCATGTCATACGGATGATCATCTTGCATTCCGAGTTATTCCTTACATTTTGTATCCTATGTTGGAATTTTATCATCCTGACTAAATCATTGTCTTGTTTACCTAGGATGGTCAACACGCGCACTAACCCTGCTCCTCAAGAGCAGGCCGAAGGCAGTGAAGTCAGGGATGCAAATCTGCCTCATCCTCCTTCACTAGCCGAGGTTATGATGGAAGCTGAGAGAAACAAGCGGGAGACCAACCGTTTGTTGGAGCGTATTGAACAGAACACAACACACCATCAGAGGACTAACGTGGTGTCACTCAGTGATTTTATCAAATTACATCCACCCACGTTCCACCACTCCGTCGAGCCTCTCGACGCTGATGACTGGCTTCGCAGTATCTCTCACAAACTGCGTTCCGCGCTGGTAGCGGAGGCTGACAAGGTCACCTTTGCTGCATATCATCTTGAAGGCCCCGCCAGTCTATGGTGGGAGAATTATGGAGCTATGCGCCCAGCGGGCCATGTCACTACTTGGGCTGAATTCAGCGAGGCTTTCCGTGAACATCACATTCCGGAGGGTCTCATGGACCGTAAACGTGAGGAATTTTGCAGTTTCACTCAAGGCCGACTTTCTATGGATGCTTACAGCAGGGAGTTTGGTAACCTCGCACGATATGCAACTGAGGAAGTGTCTACTGACGCCAAGAAGCAAGCAAGGTTCCATAAGGGCCTTAGTCCTGAGCTTCGCCGCGACCTCCGTCTGCATGAGTGCACATCTTTTCAGAAACTTGTTAACAAAGCCATCAGTGCTGAAACTGGTCAGACTGACTATGACGCAACACGCAAGCATGGCCGTGATATGGTTTCCTCATCCGGTGCTGGTCCTCAGAAGCGCCGCGTGTGGGTACCCAACACCGCCCTGCCACCCAGGTTCACACCGAGGCCATCTTTCCAGGCGCCTCGCCCTGTTCAACAGTCTGCACCGGCCAAGCCCTATGGGGGTCCAACCAACAATGCTCCTCCACGTACCAGTTCCGTGACTTGTTTCAAGTGTGGGGAATCTGGCCACTATATGCGTGAGTGTCCCCAGACCAACCCCAACCAGTCTGCTAAAGCTGTTGGCCGTGGCAAGCCGACAGGGAAAGTGTTCCACGCCAAGCCGGCCACCGCTTCACGTGGCCATGTCAACTGTATCTCGGCCGAAGAAGCTCAAGAGGATCCCAACGTCGTTCTCGGTACGCTTCTTGTTAATTGCCACCCGGCATCTGTTCTTTTCGATACAGGAGCCTCTCATTCATTTATATCCGAGAACTATGCTCGTTTGCATAACACTGCATTCTGTGACATGCCATCCACTATGGAAATTTCTACTCCCGGGTCTAGATGGCAGACCTCTAGGGTAAGTTATGGAAATGAAATCCAAGTCGACAGACTTGTTTTCCTCGCATCTTTGATAGCCCTTGAATCTTCAGATATTAATATCATTCTGGGTATGGACTAGATGTCAGCTCATCAAGCCAAAATTGATTGCTTCTCTAGGACTGTTCAACTCACTCATCCTTCGGGGAAGATAGTCAATGTCTTGACCCGATTAGCCAAGCGACAGTTATATTCTCTTAACGCCAGCCCTTTGCCAGACCTTGAGGACGTTCCGGTAGTCCGTGACTTCCCGGATGTCTTCCCAGAAGAATTGCCAGGTGTTCCACCTGACAGGGATGTTGAGTTCGTAATAGACCTCATCCCAGGAACCGTTCCGATTGCTAGAAGACCCTATAAGATGGCACCCCTAGAACTAGCCGAGCTTAAGAAACAACTCGATGAGTCCTTGAAAAAGGGTTTCATCCGCCCTAGTTCATCTCCGTGGGCTTGCCCCGTCCTATTCGTCAAGAAGAAGGATGGTACGGACCGGATGGTTGTAGATTACCGACCTGTCAATTTGGTCAAAATCAAGAACAAATATCCGCTTCCCAGGATCAACGACCTGTATGATCAGCTCGCTGGATCCTCAATCTTCTCCAAGATGGATTTGAGGTTGGGCTACCATCAAATCAAAATCAGAAACGGGGACATTCCTAAAACGGCCTTTGTTACTCGTTATGGCCAATACGAGTACACCGTCATGTCCTTCAGTTTAACCAACGTTCCAGCCACCTTTTCTCGGTTAATGAACTCAATCTTCATGGAGTATTTGGATAAATTCGTCGTGGTTTACCTCGATGATATACTCATCTACTCCAAGAACGAGGAGGAACATGCCGAACATCTAAGGCTAGTGTTGAAGAAACTTCGAGAGCATCGCCTTTATGCCAAATTTTCTAAATGTGAATTCTGGTTGTCAGAAGTGACCTATCTGGGTCATGTAATATCTGGTAAAGGTATTTCTGTTAACCCTGAGCGAGTTCAAGCCGTCCTTAATTGGACTCCACCTGAATCGGTCAAGCAAGTTCGGAGTTTTCTGGGCTTAGCGAGCTATTGTCGTCGCTTTGTCGAGAACTTCTCCAAAGTTGCCAAACCTCTAACCGAACTCCTCAAGAAAGATAAGAAGTTCGAATGGACTCCACAATGTGAGCACAGCTTTCAGGAACTGAAAAGACGCCTGACATCTGCTCCCGTACTGGTACCGCCAGACTTCTCCAAGGACTTTGTTATCTACTGCGACGCCTCGCGACAAGGACTAGGTTGCATTCTCATGCAAGATCGACACGTAATTGCCTACGCTTCACGGCAATTGCACCCACATGAGGAGAATTATCCTACTCATGATCTAGAGCTTGCAGCCGTAGTCTATGCACTTAAGACCTGGCGACATTACCTCCTCGGTAACCGTTGCGAAATATTCACTGATCACCAAAGTCTGAAGTACATTTTCACCCAACCGGATCTGAATCTCAGGCAAAGACGTTGGGTTGAGTTGATCACAGACTTCGACTTAGGAATAACCTACACCCCAGGGAAAGCCAACGTCATGGCTGATGCACTAAGTCGTAAATCTTATTGTAACAACCTGATGTTACAACAAAGTCAACCGCTTCTCCATGAGGAATTTCGGAAGCTTAACCTTCACATTGTACCTCAAGGTTTTCTTTCCACCTTGGTGGCAAAACCTACCCTTACGGATCAGATTATCAAAGCACAGAAGGTAGATCCGGGAATTTCCCGCATCAAGAGAAACATCCAGAAAGGAGTTGCGAATTGTTTCTCCATTAATGATCAAGGGGTCGTATACTTCGGGAATCGACTAGTGGTTCCCAAAGTGCGAAACCTGAGGCGATTGATCCTTAAGGAAGCTCATGAATCTCCTCTCACCATTCATCCCGGTAGTACTAAGATGTATCAGGACCTACGCCAGAGGTTCTGGTGGACTAGGATGAAGAGAGAGATTGCTCAGTATATTGCAAATTGCGACGTCTGTCGTCGTGTAAAAGCAGAGCACCAACGGCCTGCTGGCACCCTTCAACCCTTAGCTATTCCTGAATGGAAATGGGATAAAATTGGTATGCATTTCATTACCGGTTTTCCCAGGACCAAGAGAGGGAATAATGCTATTTTCGTCGTGGTCGATCGTCTTTCCAAAGTAGCCCATTTCTTACCTGTTCGTCAGAGTATAACCGCTAGCCAGCTGGCAGACTTATACATCTCCCGAATAGTGTCCCTCCATGGTGTTCCTTTGGAAATCAACTAGGATCGAGGAAGTCTTTTCACCTCTCGATTTTGGGAAAGTTTCCAAAATGCTATGGGAACCCGTCTCTCCTTTAGCACCGCCTTCCACCCTCAGTCGAGTGGTCAAGTGGAACGCGTCAACCAGATTCTAGAAGACATGCTTCGAGCCTCTGTTATCTCATTCGGAATGGACTAGGAGAAGTGCCTTCCATTTGCCGAATTCGCTTACAACAACAACTATCAATCTAGCTTGGGTAAAGCCCCTTTTGAAGTTCTCTATGGACGACGGTGTCGAACACCCCTTAACTGGTCAGAGACCGGGGAAAGACAATTCTTTGGCCCGGATATGATTCAGGAAGCAGAAGAACAAGTTCGTATCGTTCGTGAAAAGTTGAAAACAACCCAATCTCGTCAAAAGAGTCAATATGACCGAAAACATAAGGCTATGACTTTCGAGGTTGACGAGAAGGCTTATCTTCGGGTCACCCCTCTGAAGGGAACCCATCGTTTCGGTATCAAAGGCAAATTGGCTCCTCGTTACATTGGACCTTTTCGCATTCTTCCCAAACGAGGAGAAGTTGCCTACCAGTTGGAACTACCTCCGCACCTCTCCAGAGTCCACGATGTCTTCCACGTTTCTCAACTCAGGCGTTGCTTCTCGGATCCTATCCGTAGAGTGGACCACGAAACGCTTGATCTCCAAGATAATCTTACATATCGAGAGTACCCCATTCGTATTCTCGATCAAACCGAACGTACCACCCGACGTCATAATATCAAGTTTCTCAAAGTTCAATGGTCGCACCATTATGAGGATGAAGCAACTTGGGAAAGGGAGGATCGTCTTCGACTTGAGTATCCCGCCTTCTTCCCGGAGGAACCCAAATCTCGGGACGAGATTCTTTTGAGTGGGGGTGAGTTGTCACACCCTAGCTAGTCATGCATTAGAGTGTTGCATCATGTTTACTCTTTCATCAGAAACTTGAAATGGGGATCTGTGAAACCCTCAGAATCATTTCTGAAAATGATCCAAATAAAAATTTCTCCAAAAAGGTCCAAGAAAATGCTCATGTTGCTCTCTGAAAATATTGGACAGAGATAAAAATCAAACCAATATTTTTAAGAGCTCATAAGTATTTATTTTGGGCATTTGGAATTAATGCATAAATATTTGCATTGGAAATTTATTAGTTATATATATTAATATATGTCCAAAAATTATGCCATCTGTTGGGGAGCTCTGGAATAATATATCTAGCTCCTGCAAAAATTGGCATAAGGTTATAAAATGATTTAATATTTTATTTAAATCAAAACAAATGTCAGAAATTAGAAAAACAAAAATAAATAAAAGGAGGAGCTTACCTGGGCTCCTCCCTGTCCGGCCCAGCCAGCTGGCCGGCCCAGCCAGCAGGCGGCCCAGCCCACCTCCTCCTCTGTCGTCTTCGTCCTCGACAGAGGGAGGGGAGTGTGCCCGGCGCGCGCGCGCGCCACCGCGCCACGCCACCTGCTCGCCTGCCTGCCTGCCCCTCCCCTCCTCGTCTGGATGGCCTGGAACGACGCCACGCCCTCCCCCGATCTCTCTCACTCTCCCTCGGTTCTTCCCCTCCTCTCCCTCGCTCTCTCTCTCACAGCCGAACACCACCATCGCCGCCGTTCGCCATAGCAGCTGTCACCGGCCACCCCTCGCCCCTCCGCTGAGCTCAGGAGCTCCGCCGCGACCCCCTCTTCCTCCCCACCAAGCCAAGCCCCTCGGGAAGCTCTGCATCGCCTCCACGCCATCGTCTTCCTCCTCGGGCTCCGACCACCATCGCCGTCGATTCGCCGTCTCCAGCGCGTCCCCGAGCCCGCTTCGACGCCCACTGTAACCGCGGTGAGCTCCGCCACCGTTTCCCCCTCTTTTCCCCCTCGTTCCCGCACCGTAACCCCGTTTCCCACCACGGCCGAACCTCCGCCGTTGCCGAGCTCGCCGTCGACGCAGCTCCGGTGACCATTTGGTCACCCCGGCGAGTCCAACAAGTCCGTAAGGACCCGTAGAGCCCCTCCAGCGCCTCAGCTCCCTCGCTTGCGAGCAGCAGCACCGATCCCGACCGCACCCGAACTCCGGCCGCCGCTCACGAGCTCGCCGTCGTCGGTACCGGCCACCACAGGCACGGCCACCACCACCGTTCGACGCGCGGGAGCAAGGGCACTCCAACGAGCCCAAGCACGGCCTCGCCCGTGCCCTGTAGCGCGTTTCCGTATCGCGCCGCCGTCTCGGGCCTCGCCGGCGTCATGTCGCCGGTGGGTTTGACCTGTTCGACCTGGGGTTTGACCCCCCCAGGGTCACTGACGCGTGGGCCCCGTCGGCCAGGTGGTCAGATTAGTGCTAATCACTGTTAGTTAACCCCCTGACACTGACCAGTGGGCCCCAGCGCCACTAATTCCTAATTAGGATTAAATTAACCCTGTCAAACCCCCCTGTCACTGACGTGTGGACCCCACACGTCAGGTTTGACCCCAGCCAGCCGTAGTTGACCACTGACGTCATGCTGACGTCATGCTGGCGCAATATATATATTTCTGGATTTAATTTAAATCAGGAAATTCCAGAATATTATTTAAACTTCAAAAATTCATAACTTTTATTCTGTAACTCCAAATTAGACAAATTATATATGAAAAATGATCAAAAAAATCCAATCTATCCATCTGTACTATTTTCATGCATGATCAAACAAATTAAATTGATGTTTTAAGCAGAACAAGGAAAAGCACTTTAAAAGGCCATGTTTGAGTTTGAAATTTGAATCTTTGATTCAAATTTGTTCAAACCCTTCTGGTTTTAGTTGCATTAGCCCAACACACTCATATTGCCATGTTTCATGCATGCATCATATTGTTGCACATTGTTTGGTGATGGTTGTGTATCGGTGTCCTTTGCGACAGGTTCTGCCCCCGAGGAGTACCGTGATTACCCTAACGAAGAACCGTATCAGTGCATCGAACCATCAGGCAAGCAACCAACCATTTGATCATATCGATACAATCCCATGTTCTCGCTCCTGCTCTCTTTTACTGCATTAAGACAACGCGTTTCAAACTGCTGTGTGCTACGGTAGTTGAACCCATTTCCTCTGCATGACCTGTCATTGCCACAGTAACTAGATGAAACCCACTAGCATGTGTAGGAGTTGTTTGAGCCATATGTATGTGTTGTTCCTACCTTGCCATGCCTGCTATGCTTAGAGTCGTGTTAGGTCTGGTTCATCTGGGTGATGGGCTAGAGTGAAATGTTTATGTCGGTAATGAGAGTGGTGTGGTGAACACGATTTGGTAAAGGTATCGATGAGAGGCCATGTAGGAGTACATGGTGGGTTGTTTCATTGAAGCCGACCTTAAGCACTGAGATCTGTATGTGTGATTTAAGAATCAGCTACTACCATGCATTGGGCCCGAAACCAATGGACCCTCTCGGCTTCTTATTCACCCTAGTTCTCCGTCCAGGAGTTGCAAGTAGTTTCTGGTGTTTGTAGCCTACTGGAGGCCGTGGACAGCGCTGACCGTAGGGGTGGGCTGTGATGCGGTAGGTACGTGGCACGGTGTACCGAATACCCGTTAGGTATCTCGGGAACCCTGTTCACATCGTTCGGGGCCGTATGGGAAACCTCGGCCGGACTCCCTGCGGATAGAACCTGGATAGGCGATAAACCTGGACTGGAGGCTTAGGTGGTTAGGTAGGTCGTGGCCGACACCCACGTTGGGCTTCCGCTTGAAGGTTGCCGAGTACATGTCGTGTAAACGACGGTAAGTGGTGAGAGCGTGTGTGAAGAAGTACACCCCTGCAGGGTTATCATAATCTATTCGAATAGCCGCGTCCGCGGTAAAGGACTACTTGGTTGCCTATACAGTTCATAGACAAGTAAATGGAAACTACTAAAAGCCTCAAGATAAGTGTGAGTGCCGACGATGGTTCTTCCGTAGGAAGACGGAGGCGGATCCTCGGTAGTGTATTGAATTGGTGAGTAGTGGACTCGTGTGCGCAAAACCATTTCAAGTTAAAGTATCGTAGGATAGTCTAGCCAAGAGTCAAAGCTGGCTTGCTGCAATAACTCCACCAACCCTTTTTGATAATATGCATGTATGTAGGATCTGATGTAAGTCTTGCTGAGTACCTTTGTACTCATGTTGCTATAATTTACATTTTTACAGAAGACGCTGCAACCCCTTCTGATGGGTTCTATGTAGACATTGACATCAACGAGTAGGCTAAAGGCCCAGGTGGTGACCCTGAGCTTGTGAGGGACCACGTAGTGTAGCTAGGCTTTCCAAGCCTCTTTTATTTTACTAGTTGTCTGTACTCAGACAAGTTACTTCCGCTGCTGGTTTGTATGACTGTATGACTTGAATGTTGGGTCGTGAGACCCGTACCTTTGTGTATGTTATGTATGGCTCCCTGAGCCTTAAATAAAGTACTTGTGTCGTAGAGTCATGTTGTGATGCTTCGTTGTATTTGCACATATCGAGCATATTGTGTGTATGATTGAAATGCTTGGTATGTGTGGGATCTGACTATCTAGTTGTTTATCTTTAGTAGCCTCTCTTACCGAGAAATGTCTCCTAGTGTTACCGCTGAGCCATGGTAGCTTGCTACTGCTCTGGAACACTTAGGCTGGCCGGCATGTGTCCTTCTTCGTTCCTCTGTCTGTCCCTTCGGGGAAATGTCACGCTTTGAGTACCGGAGTCCTGTTAGCCCGCTACAGCCCGGTTTACCGGAGTCCTGCTAGCCCAGTGCTACAGCCCGGACCCACTTGCTGATGACCAACACGTTCGAAGCCGGGTCATGGATGCCTATCCCTGTAAGTCTGTGCCACTTTGGGTTTACGACTAGTCATGTCAGCCCGGGCTCCTTATCATATGGATGCTAGCGACACTATCACATACGTGAGCCAAAAGGCGCAAACGCTCCCGGGCAAAGGTAAGGCGACACCCGTGGGGATACCGTGCGTGAGGCCGCAAAGTGATATGAGGTGTTACCGGCTAGGTCGATGTGACATCGAGTCGGGGTCCTGACAGGGCCCCCTGGCCTTTATTCTTTGCCAGTATTTTTTATATTTTCTGAAAGTTATCTCCGTGGATTTTCAAGTCATTCCGAGAACTTTTGTTTTCTGTACAATAAACAACACCATGGTAGTTCTGCTGAAAATAGCGTCAGTCCGGGTTAGTTTCATTCAAATCGTGCAAGTTAGAGGCCAAAACAAGGGCAAAAGTGTTTGGAAAAGTAGATACGTTGGAGACGTATCAACTCCCCCAAGCTTAAACCTTTGCTTGTCCTCAAGCAATTCAGTTGATAAACTAAAAGTGATAAAGGAAAAACTTTTGCAAACTCTATTTGCTCTTGTTGTTATAAATATGTAAAGCCAACATTCAAGGGTTTAGCAAAGATTGTGAACTAACCATATTCACAATAACACTTAGGTCTCATGTTTACTCATATTAACGGAAAAATCAACTAGCGAGCAGTAATAATAAAACTCGGATGAAAACACTTTCTCAAAACATTCATAATATGATATAACAAGATGGTATCTCGCTAGCCCTTTCTGAGACCGCAAAACATAAATGCAGAGCACCTTTAAAGACCAAGGACTGACAAAACATTGTAATTCATGGTAAAAGAGATCCAGTCAAGTCATACCGAATATAAACTAACCGTAATGCATGCAAATGACAGCGTGCTCTCCAGTGGGTGCTTTTTAATAAGAGGGTGATGACTCAACATAAAAGTAAATAGATAGGCCCTTCGCAGAGGGAAGGAGGGATTTGTAGAGGCGCCGGAGCTCGATTTTAAAATAGAGATGAATAACATTTTGAGCGGTATACTTTCACTGTCAACGCAACAACTATGAGATCTCAATATCTTCCATGCTACACACATTATAGGCGGTTCCTAAACAGAATGGTAAACTTTATACTCCCCCACCACCAACAAGCATCAATCCATGGCTTGCTCGAAACAACGAGTGCCTCCAACTAGCAACAACCCTGGGGGAGTTTTGTTTTAATTATTTTGATTTGCTTTGATCTTTTTGATCATGGGACTGGGCATCCTGTTTACCATCCATTTTCTCGTGAATGAGGAGCGGAGTCCACTCCTCTTGAGAATAACCCACCTAGCATGGAAGATACAGACAACCCTAGTTGAAACAGAAGCTGCTCGAGCATACAACACATGATTTTATTTGAAGGTTTGGAGTTTGGCACATACAAATTTACTTGGAACGGCAGGTAGATACCGTATTTAGGAAGGTATGGTGGACTCATATGGAATAACTTTGGGGTTTAAGGAATTTGGATGCACAAGCAGTATTCCTGCTTAGTACAGGTGAAGGCTAGCAAAAGACTGGGAAGCGACCAACTGAGAGAGCGACAACAGTCATCAACATGCATTAAAATTAATTTACACCAGGTGCAAGCATGAGTAGGATATAATCCACCATGAACATAAATATCCTAAAGGCTATGTTGATTTTGTTTCAACTACATGCATGCACATGTGCCAAGTCAAGTCACTCAATTCATTCAAAGGAGGATACTGCTACCTCTTGAGCACTGCGTTGGATTTCCCCGAAGAGGAGAGGATGATGCAGTAAAGTAGCATAAGTATTTCCCTCAGTTTTTGAGAACCAAGGTATCAATCCAGTAGGAGACCATGCACAAGTCCCTCGTACCTACACAAAACGATAGCAACTCGCAACCAACGCTTAGGGGTTGTCAATCCCTTCACGGGCACTTACAAGAGTGAGATCTGATACAAATAATATTTTTGGTATTTTTGATAGATAGATGCAAAGTAAAAAGTAAAAGGCAAAGTAAAACAAAGCAAGTAAATAAAGTGATATAGATTGATATGATGAGAATAGACCCGGGGGCCATAGGTTTCACTAGTGGCTTCTCTCAAGAGCATAAGTATTCTACGGTGGATGAACAAATTACTGTTGAGCAATTGACAGAATTAAGCATAGTTATGAGTATATCTAGGCGATGATCATGTATATAGGTATCACGTCCAAAACAAGTAGATCGAAATGATTCTGCATCTACTACTATTACTCCACTCATCGACCGCTATCCAACATGCATCTAGAGTATTAAGTAAAAACAGAGTAACGTCGTAAGCAAGATGACATGATGTAGAGGGATAAATTCATGCAATATGATAAAAACCCCATCTTGTTATCCTCGATGGCAACAATACAATACGTGCCTTGCAACTCTTTCTGTCACTGAGTAAGGACACCGCAAGATTGAACCCAAAGCTAAGCACTTCTCCCATTGCAAGAACTACCAATCTAGTTGGCCAAACCAAAAAGATAATTCGAAGAGACTTGCAAAGATAAATCAATCATACATAAAAGAATTCAGAGAAGAATCAAATATTTTCCATAGATAATACTGAATCATAAACCCACAATTCATCGATCTCAACAAACACACCGCAAAAAGAAGATTACATCGAATAGATCTCCACGAGAGAGGGGGAGAACATTGTATTGAGATCCAAAAAGAGAGAAGAAGCCATCTAACTACTAGCTATGGACCCGAAGGTTTGAAGTAAACTACTCACACTTCATCGGAGGGGCTATGGTGATGATGTAGAAGCCCTCCGTGGTAGATGCCCCCTCCAACGGAGCTCTGGAACAGGCCCCAAGATGGGATCTCGTGGATACAGAAGGTTGCGGCGGTGGAATTAGGTTTTTGGCTCCTGTTCTGATCGTACGGGGATACGTAGGTATATATAGGAGGAAGGAGTACGTCGGTGGAGCTCCGAGGGGCCCACGAGGTAGGGGGCGCGCCGAGGGGGGCGCCCTCCACCCTTGTGACCTCCTCGGAAACTTCTTGGAGTAGGGTCCAAGTCTCCTAGATCACGTTCGGTTGGAAAATCACGATCCCGAAGGTTTCATTCCGTTTGTACTCCGTTTGATATTCTGTTTCTTCGAAATACTGAAAAAGGCAAAAAACATCAATTCTGGGCTGGGCCTCCAGTTAATAGGTTAGTCCCAAAAGTAATATAAAAGTGGAAAATAAAGCCCAATATAGTCCAAAATAGTAGATAAAGTAGCATGGAGCAATCAAAAATTATAGATACGTTGGAGACGTATCAGGCATCCCCAAGCTTAATTCCTGCTCGTCCTCAAGTAGGTAAATGATAAAAAAAGAATTTTTGCTGCGGAGTGATACTTTGGCATAATTTCAATGTAAATCTTCTTAATTGTGATATGAATATTCAGATCCGAAAGATTCAAGACAAAAGTTCATATTGACACAAAAATAATAATACTTCAAGCATACTAATCAAAGCAATCATGTCTTCTCAAAATAACATGGCAAAAGAAAGTTCATCCCTACAAAATCATATAGTTAGGCTATGCTTCATTTTCGTCACACAAAGATGTTCCCAACTTCTATACCCCCGATAACAAGCCAAGCAATTGTTTCATACATAATAATCTCAAACTTTTTCAACTTTCACGCAATACATGAGCGTGAGCCATGGATATAGCACTATGGGTGGAATAGAATATGATGATGGGGATTGTGTGGAGAAGACAAAAAAGGAGAAAGTCTCATGCTGACGAGGCTAATCAACTGGCTATGGAGATGCCCATCAATTGATGTCAACATGACGAGTAGGGATTGCCATGCAACGAATGCACTAGAGCTATGAATGCTCAAAAAAAGAAAACTAGTGGGTGTGCGTCCAACTTGCTTACTCACGAAGACCTAGGGCATTTGAGGAAGCCCATCATAGGAATATACAAGCCAAGTTCTATAATGAAAAATTCCCACTAGCATAAAAAAGGACAACTTATGAGACTCACTACATGAAGAACAAGGTGCTACTTTGAAGCACAATATATGAGACTCACTACATGAAGAACAAGGTGCTACTTTGAAGCACAAGTGTGGAAAAAGAGATAGTAGCATTGCCCTTTTTATTTTTTTTATTTTTTTTGGGCCTTTCTTTTTTTCTTTTTGGCCTTTCTCTTTTTTTGGGGGTAATGCTCTAATAATGATGATCATCACACTTCTATTGATTACAACACAAGGATTACAACTTGAAACTTAGAACAAGATATGACTCTATATGAATGCCTCCGGCGGTGTACCGGGATGGTGCAATGAATCAAGAGTGACATGTATGAAAAATAATGCATGGTGGCTTTGCCACAAATACGATGTCAACTACATGATCATGCAATGGCAATATGACAAAAGTAATGTATGTCATGATGATGATGATGGAAGTTGCATGGCAATATATCTCGGAATGGCTATGGAAATGCCATAATAGGTAGGTATGGTGAAGTTTGCGCCAACTCTCAAGGTGAGAAAGGGCAATGCACGGTACCGAAGAGGCTAGCAAAGGTGGAAAGGTAAGAGTGCGTATAATCCATGGACTCAACATTAGTCAAAGGAACTCATATACTTATTGTAAAAATTTAGAAGTCATCAAAAATTCAAGTACAACACGCATGCTCCTAGGGGGATAGATTGGTAGGAAAAGACCATCGCTCGTCCCCAACCGCCACTCATAAGGATGCACAAGCCAGGTACACTTCATGTTTTAAATTTGTTACACAACTTTAACCATACGTGCATGCTACGGGACTTGCAAACTTCAACACAAGTATTTATCATATTCATAATCACCCAACTAGCGCGACTTTGATATTATCACCTCCATATCTCAAAATAATTATCAAGCATCAAACTTATCTTAGTATTCAATTCACTCAAAAGAAAGTTTCACATATCTTGAACACCAAGTATATTAACATGAAGCAAATTACCATGCTATTAAAGACTCTCAAAATAATCTAAGTGAAGCATGAGAGATCAAATAGTTTCTTTAAAACAAATCCATGACCGTGCTCTAGAAGATCTAAGTGAAGTACTAGAGCAAAAATTATCACGCTCAAAATATATAAGTGAAGCACAATGAGCAAAACTAATAAATTCCAATTCATGTATGGCTCTCTCAAAAGGTGTGTACATCAAGGATAATTGTGGTAAACTAACAAGCAAAGACACAAATAATACAAGACGCTCCAAGCAAAACACATATCATGTTGGTGAATAAAAATATAGCTCCAAGTAAATTACTGATGGAAGTGGACGAAAGAGGGGATGCCTTCCGGGGCATCCCCAAGCTTTGACTTTTTGGTGTCCTTGGATTATCTTGGGGATTCCATGGGCATCCCCAAGCTTAGGCTCTTGCCACTCCTTGTTCCATAACCCATCAAAAGAATTCACCCAAAACTTGAAAACTTCACAACACAAAACTCAACAGAAATCTCGTGAGCTCCGTTAGAGAAAGAAAACAAAAGACTACTTCAAGGTACTGTAATGAACTCATTTTTTATTTATATTGGTGTTAAACCTACTGTATTCCAACTTCTCTATGGTTTATAAACTAATTTACTAGCCATAGATTCATCAAAATAAGCAAACAACACACGAAGAACAGAATCTGTCAAAAACAGAACAGTCTGTAGCAATATGTAACTAACGCAAACTTATGGAACTATAAAAATTCTACAAAAATAGGAAGTCCTGGAAATTTTGTTTATTGATCAAAAGCAAAAAGAATAAACGCAAAATCATGTTCCTGTGATTTATCATAACTAAATTCGTGCGTGAAAAGTTTCTGTTTTCAGCAGAATCAAATCAACTATCATCGTAGGTTATCCTATAGGTCTTACTTGGCACAAACACTAATTAAAACATAAAACCACATCCAAACAGAAGGTATATGGATTATTTATTCCTAAACAGAAGCAAAAACAAAAAGCACAAAATAAAATTGGGTTGCCTCCCAACAAGCGCTATCGTTTAACGCCCCTAACTAGGCATAAAAGCAAGGATAGATCTAGGTATTGCCATCTTTGGTAGGCAATCCATAAGTGGCTCTCATGATAGATTCATATGGTAATTTTATTTTCTTTCTAGGGAAGTGTTCCATACCCTTCTTTAAGGGAAATTGGAATCTAATATTCCCTTCCTTCATATCAATAATTGCACCAATCGTTCTAAGGAAAGGTCTACCAAGAATAATAGGACATGAAGGATTGCAATCTATATCAAGAACTATAAAATCTACGAGCACATAATTCCTATTTGCAACAATAAGAACATCATTAATTCTTCCCATAGGCTTTTTAATCGTGGAATCTGCAAGATGCAAGTTTAGGGAGCAATCATCAAAATCACGGAAATCTAGCAAATCACGTAATGTTTTGGGGATAGTAGAGACACTAGCACCCAAATCACACAAAGCATAAAACTCAAAATCTTTAATTTTAATTTTAATAATAGGTTTCCACTCATCATAGAGTTTTCTAGGGATAGAAACTTTCAACTCAAGTGTTTCTTTATAAGATTGCATCAAATCATCAACAATATGTTCGGTAAAGGGCTTATTTTGACTATAAGAACGAGGAGAATCTAGCACGGATTGCAACAAGGAAATACAACCAATCAAATAGCAATTTTCATAATTAAATTCCTTGAGATCCAAAATAGTGGGTTTAGAAACATCATGGTTTTTATTTATTTCAATCCCACTTTCATCAATTTCATCATCAAGATCTAGAAACTCCGAAATCTTAGAACACCTTCTAGGTAAAGGAATATAATCTTCAGATTCATCAAGATTCATATTGCAAAACAAAGATTTAATGGGGGACACATCAATAACTTTTAGATCTTCATCTTGATTTTCATAGGGATTGGAAAAACACGCTTTAATAAAGGCATCTTTGGAAGCACGCATCCTAGCGGTTCTTTCCTTGCACTCATCAATGGAAATTCTCATGGCTTTGAGAGACTCATTTATATCATGCTTAGGAGTAATAGATCTAAGCTTTATAGAATCAATTTCAAGAGAAATTCTACCAACGTTCCTAGCCAAATCATCAACTTTAAGCAATTTCTCTTCAAGCAAAGCATTAAAATTCTTTTGTGAATTCATAAACTCTTTAACACTACTCTCAAATTCAGAGGGCATCTTAAAATTTCCATAAGAGTAATTGTAGGAATTTCTATATTTATTAGAAGGATTACTAGGATAAGGCCTAGGATTAAAATTCCCTCTATAAGCGTTGTTTCCAAAACTATTCCTACCAACGAAATTCACATCCATAGATTCATTATTATTCTCAAGCAAGGTAGATAAAGGCATATCATTGGGATCAAGAGGAATATTTTTAGGCGCAAACACCTTCATAAGTTCATCCATCTTTTCACTCAAAACATTGATTTCTTCTATAGCATGCACCTTTTTACTAGAAGATCTTTCGGTGTGCCATTGAGAATAATTAGCCATAATATTATCAAGCAATTTGGTAGCATCCCCTAACGTAATTTCCATAAAAGTGCATCCCACGGCCGAATCTAAAAGATTTCTAGAAGCAAAATTCAATCCGGCATAAAAATTTTGTATGATCATCCATAAATTCAAACCATGAGTAGGGCAATTGCGAAGCATTAATTTCATTCTTTCCCAAGATTGGGCAACATCCTCATGATCAAGTTGTTTAAAATTCATGATATGGTTCCTAAGAGTGATAATCTTAGCGGGAGGAAAATACTTAGAGATAAAAGCATCTTTGCACTTGTTCCAAGAATCAATACTATTTTTAGGAAAATATGAAAACCAAACTTTAGCACGATCTCTAAGTGAAAACGGAAATAACTTCAATTTGACAATTTTGTTATCCGTATCTTTCTTCTTTTGCATATCACACAAATCAATAAAATTGTTTAAATGAGTAGCGGCATCTTCACTAGGAAGGCCGGCGAATTGATATTTCATAACAAGATTCAACAAAGCGGTATTGATTTCACAAGACTCATCATTCTTAAGAGGAGCAATCGGAGTACTAAGGAAATCATTACTATTGGTATTCGAGAAATCACACAATTTGGTATTATTTTGTGCCATGGCAACAAGTAATCCAACACACAAGCAAACAGAAAGGCAATGGAAAAAAGGAAAACGGGAAAGAGCGGAGGAGATTGGGAAAGAGAGGGCAAATAAAACGGCAAGGGTGAAGTGGGGGAGAGGAAAACGAGAGGCAAATGGCAAATAATGTAATGCGAGAGATAGGGATTGCGATGGGTACTTGGTATGGTTGACTTGCTTGCGTGAGCCTCCCTGGCAACGGCGCCAGAAATTCTTCTTGCTACCTCTTGAGCACTGCGTTGGATTTCCCCGAAGAGGAGAGGATGATGTAGTAAAGTAGCGTAAGTATTTCCCTCAGTTTTTGAGAACCAAGGTATCAATCCAGTAGGAGACCACGCACAAGTCCCTCGTACCTACACAAAACGATAACAACTCGCAACCAACGCTTAGGGGTTGTCAATCCCTTCACGGTCACTTACGAGAGTGAGATCTGAGAGAGATAATATTTTTGGTATTTTTGATAGATAGATGCAAAGTAAAAAGTAAAAGGCAAAGTAAAACAAAGCAAGTAAATAAAGTGATATAGATTGATATGATGAGAATAGACCCGGGGGGCCATATGTTTCACTAGTGGCTTCTGTCAAGAGCATAAGTATTCTACGGTGGGTGAACAAATTACTGTTGAGCAATTGACAGAATTGAGCATAGTTATGAGTATATCTACGCGATGATCATGTATATAGACATCACGTCCAAAACAAGTAGATCGAAACGATTCTGCATCTACTACTATTACTCCACTCATCGACCGCTATCCAGCATGCATCTAGAGTATTAAGTAAAAATAGAGTAACGCCGTAAGCAAGATGACATGATGTAGAGGGATAAATTCATGCAATATGATAAAAACCCATCTTGTTATCCTCAATGGCAACAATACAATACGTGCCTTGCAACTCTTTCTGTCACTGAGTAAGGACACCGCAAGATTGAACCCAAAGATAAGCACTTCTCCCATTGCAAGAACTACCAATCTAGTTGGCCAAACCAAAAACATAATTCGAAGAGACTTGCAAAGATAACTCAATCATACATAAAAGAATTCAGAGAAGAATCAAATATTTTCCGTAGATAATACTGGATCATAAACCCACAATTCATCGGTCTCAACAAACACACCGCAAAAAGAAGATTACATCGAATAGATCTCCACGAGAGAGGGGGAGAACATTGTATTGAGATCCAAAAAGAGAGAAGAAGCCATCTAGCTACTAGCTATGGACCCGAAGCTCTGAAGTAAACTACTCACACTTCATCGGAGGGGCTATGGTGATGATGTAGAAGCCCTCTATGGTGGATGCCCCCTCCGGCGGAGCTCCGGAATAGGCCTCGAGATGGGATCTCGTGGATACAGAAGGTTGCGGCGATGTAATTAGGTTTTTGGCTCCTGTTTTGATCGTTCGGGGATACGTAGGTATATATAGGAGGAAGGAGTACGTTGATGGAGCTCCGAGGGGCCCATGATGTAGGGGGGCACGCCCAGGGGGGGCGTGCCCTCCACCCTCATGACCTCCTCAGAAACTTCTTGGAGTAGGGTCCAAGTCTCCTGGATCACGTTCGGTTGGAAAATCACGATCCCGAAGGTTTCATTCCATTTGGACTCCGTTTGATATTTTGTTTCTTTGAAATACAGAAAAAGGCAAAAAACAACAATTCTAGGCTTGGGCATCCGGTTAATAAGTTAGTCCTAAAAGTAATATAAAAGTGGAAAATAAAGCCCAATATAGTCCAAAACAGTAGGTAAAGTAGCATGGAGCAATCAAAAATTATAGATACGTTGGAGACGTATCAGATACCATCCCATCATACCACATCACAATCATTTTAATAGCATGTTGGCACGCAAGGTAAACCATTATAAGCTCCTAGCTAATTTAGCATGGTATAAGCAACTATAATCTCTAAATGTCATTGCAAACATGTTTATTCATAATAAGCTGAATCAGGAACGATGAACTCATCATATTTACAAAAACAAGAGAGTTTGAGTTCATACCAGCTTCTCTCATCAGTCCATCATATATCGTCATTATTGCCTTTCACTTGCACAACCGAACGGTGTGTATAATAATAATGGTGCACATGCATTGGACTAAGCTGGAATCTGCAAGCATTCAATTCAAGAGAGAATACAAAGTAATATGGGCTCTAAATTAAATCAACAATCATGCATATGAGAGCCACTAAGCATTTTCAATATGGTCTTCTACTCTTGACCCCCAAAGGAAGAAAAGAAACTATTTACACGGGAAAGCTCCCAACAAGTAAAAGAAGAACGAGAAATATTTTTGGGTTTTCATTTTAATTACTACTAGAAGCATGGAAATTAAACTAACTATATATTTTTGGTTTTTCATAAGGTTTATCAAACACACAAGAAGAAAGCTAAAAGGGAATTAAACTAGCATGGATAATACAATGAAAGATTATGAGCACCGACAACTAGAATAGTGTGTGAACATGAATCTAAAGTCGGTGAGAAATACGTACTTCCCCAAGCTTAGGCTTTTGGCCTAAGATGGTCTAATGCCAAGGATAGCCTGGCTGATATCCGAAGTTATAACTGGGGTCGTACTGAGATGCAGCAGCCAATGCCTCATGAGCTGTGACATGTTGGCGAGCTGCCTCCGCTCTACTCTCATGCTCGGCTACCTCCTCCCTGGTGATAACATATCTTCGTTTACCTGGTAATCAAAAAGGGAAGGAGCAGGGAGAGTAACATGGACAGCGTGACGTCTGTCAAAGATTAGTCGATACTGGAGGAATTGCTCATTCCTCACAAGAAAACGATGCCTGACCATAGAGTCAAAATCTAAATAAGCGGTAGGCAACACTAAATCACCCTCATGTGGAGGTATACCCAGATAATTAGCAACACGGGTGCATAAATTCCTCCAAATGAATCTCCAGAAATACCATTATTATGCAACCTATGTGCAACTATTGCCCCCCAAGTTGTAATCTTTATTACCTAATACAGCACTCTTGAGGACACAAAGATCCGGGACACACATGTGACATGCTTCATCTTTACCATTAATGCATCTACCAATGAAGAGAGCAAAATAATGCATAGCAGGAAAATGAATGCTCCCTATGCTAGCTTGTGCTATATCTCTAGATTCTCCCACAGTGATACTAGCAAGAAAGTCTTTATATTCAGATTTGCGGGGTTCATTAACATTACCCACTATGGGAGTTTGCAAGCAGTTGTAAAATCCTCTAAGTCCATGGTATAAGATCGATCATAAATATCAAACAGGACATTCTGAGAATTACGCGAAGATGTATATTTAAACCTTCTTACGAATGAATCAGTCAATTGGTAGTACTGAGGACAGTTATCTTGTATGAAGTCCTCAAGCTCGGCATTACGGAAATATGTATCAAATTCATCCTTAATGCCTGCATTGACCATAAACTCTTCTGACGGCCATTCACAAGACCGCACTTCAACTTCCCTTGGTGGTTCATCATCTTGCTCACGCATAGCATGCCTAGGTCCTTTCTTCGTTGAGGAACCACCTTGGTACATTTTCCTGGACATATTTCTTCCTCTGAAAAATTTCTGAAATTTTTAATAACTTCAAAATAAAAGTAAATCGAACTGAACAAGATTGATAGCAACTACTCCCATAAGTACCTAGAGCCTATATCATGCATTAGAATTACTTGGGACCTACTAAATTTGACATGCAAGCTCAAGGACAGGGCCACCTATGCAGCAAAAATTTGCAATGAATAAATCACTAAAACAAAAACCAATTAGACCAATGGAGGAGTTACATACCAAGCAACAATTTCCCAAAGCAGTTTTGTGAATGGAGCTTTGAGCAAGGAGATCGAAATCGCAGCAAAATGAGCTAGAACTCGTGCTTGAGCTGGATGGGGATTTTTTTGGGATGAAGACGGAGTGTGTGGGTGCAGAAATAAGTGGAGGGGGCCACCGTAGGCCCACGAGACAGGGGGGCGCACCGAGGGAGAGGGGCGCGCCCTGGACCCTCGTGGTCAGGTGCTTGCCTCCCCTGTTGTGTTCTTAGTGCCTCCCCTGTTGTGTTCTTAGTGCCTAAAATCTTCAAATTTGCAGGGCATTTGGAGCACTTTTATTTTCGGGATATTTTTATTGCATGGATAATTCAGAAAACAGACAGGTAGTACTTTTTGCTTTATTTATTCTAAATAACAGAAAGTAAAAAAAAGGGTACAGAAAGTTGTGCCTTCTAGTTTCATCCATCTCATGATCATCAAAATGAATCCACTAACAAGGTTGATCAAGTCTTGTTAACAAACTCATTCCGAATAACACGGAACCGGAGAAATTTCGAATAACACTAGGTTACCTCAACGGGGATATGAACATCCCCAACAATAAGAATATCATACTTTTTCTTGACAGTAGGAAGAGGAAATTCAAAACCTCCAATAATAATAGTTGGACTTTTTCCAATGGAATTGATGCAATGAACTTGGGGTTGTTTCCTCGGAAAGTGTACCGTATGCTCATTACCATTAACATGAAAAGTGACATTGCCTTTGTTGCAATCAATAACAGCCCTTGCAGTATTGAGAAAGGGTCTACCAAGGATAATCGACATACTATCGTCCTCGGGAATATCAAGAATAACAAAGTCCATTAAGATAATGACATTTGCAACCACAACAGGCACATCCTAAGAAATACCGACAGGTATAGCAGTCGATTTATCGGCCATTTGCAAAGATATTTCAGTAGGTGTCAACTTATTCAATTCAAGTCTATGATATAAAGAGAGGGGCATAACACTAACACCGGCTCCAAGATCACATAGTTTTAACATAATTTCTTTTAATGGAGCATGGTATAGTTGGTACTCCTGGATCTCCAAATTTCTTTGGTATTCCACCCTTCAAAGTATAATTAGCAAGCATGGTGGAAATTTTAGCTTCTGGTATTCTCCTTTTATTTGTAATGATATCCTTCATGTATTTAGTATAAGGATTTACATTAAGCATATCAGTTAAGCGCATACGTAAGAAGATAGGTCTAATCATTTCAGCAAAGCGCTCAAAATCCTCATCATCCTTTGTCTTGGATGGTTTAGGAGGAAAAGGTATGGGTTTCTGTACCCATGGTTCTCTTTCTCTACCGTGCTTCCTAGCAACAAAATTTCTTTTATCATAACGTTGATTCTTTGATCGTGGGTTATGAAGATCAACAGCAGGTTCAATCTCTACATCATTATTATTGCTAGGTTGAGCATCAACATGAACATCATTATTAACATTATCACTAGGTTCATGTTCATCACCTGATTGTGTTTCAGCATCGGAAATAGCAATATCATTGGGATTCTCAGGTGTGTCTACAACAGGTTCACTAGAAGCATGCAAAGTCCTAATTTTTCTTTTTCTTCCTTTTAGAAGGACTGGGTGCATCTACATTATTTCTCTAAGAATCTTGCTCAATTCTCTTAGGGTGGCCTTTAGGATACAAAGGTTCCTGAGTCATTTTACCAGTTTTAGTAGCCACTATAACAGCAAAATCATGTTTATTATTTAATTCATCGAGCAAATCACTTTGAGCCTTAAGTACTTGCTCTGCTTGATTGGTAACCATAGAAGCATATTTCCTAATGAGTTTAAGTTCACCTTTAACTCTAGCCATATAATCACTCAAGTGTCCTATCATGTAAGAATTACTCTTTAATTCTCTACCAACATAAGCATTAAAACTTTCTTGTCTAGCCATAAAGTCATCAGATTCATCCAAACATTGGCTATAAAATTTAGTAGATGGGATTTCAACTTTATCATATCTATAGAGAGAATTTACCTTTACTACCTGTGTTGGGTTATCAAGACAATGTGTTTCTTCAACAGGAGGTATATTAAGACCATGTATTTCTTCAATAGGAGGTAAATTCGTAACATCTTCAGCTTTAATACCTTTTTCTTTCATTGATTTCTTTGCCTCTTGCATATCTTCAGGACTGAGAAATAGAACACCTCTCTTCTTCGGAGTAGGTTTAGGAATAGGCTCAGGAGTTGTCTCAATTGGCTCAGGAATTGGCTCAGGAAGAGTCCAATTATTTTCATTAGTCAACATATTATTCAATAATAGTTCATCTTGGTCGAATGTTCTTTCCCTAAAACACAACCAGCACAACTATCCAAGTGGTCCCTGGAAGCATCGGTTAGTCCATTATAAAATATATCAAGTATTTCATTTTTCTTAAGAGGATGATCGGGCAAAGCATTAAGTAATCGGAGAAGCCTCCCCCAAGCTTGTGGGAGACTCTCTTCTTCGATTTGCACAAAATTATATATTTCCTGCAAGGCAGCTTGTTTCTTATGAGCGGGGAAATATTTAGCAGAGAAGTACTAAATCATATCCTGGGGACTACGCACACAACCAGGATCAAGAGAATTAAACCAAGTTTTAGAATCACCCTTTAATGAGAACGGAAATATCTTAAGGATATAATAATATCGAGACTTCTCATCATTAGTAAACTGGGTAGCTATATCATTCAACTTGGTAAGATGTGCCACAACAGTTTCAGATTCATTGCCATAAAAAGGATTAGATTCAACCAAAGTAATTATCTCAGGATCAACAGAGAATTCATAATCCTTATTAGTAACACGGATAGGTGAAGTAGAAAAAGAGGGGTCATGTTTCATTCTAGCATTAAGGGATTGCTGCTTCCATTTAGCTAATAACTTCTTAAGATCATATCTATCATTGCAAGCAAAAATAGCTCTAGCAGCTTCTTCATCCATAACATAACCCTCGGGAACAACAAGCAATTCATAATTAGGGGGAGAACCTTCATCATCACTATCATCAATAATTTCATTCTCTCTAACCCTAGCAAGTTGTTCATCAAGATATTCACCTAATGGCACAGTAGTATCAAGCATAGAAGTAGTTTCATCATAAGTATCATGCATAGCAGAAGTTGCATCATCAATAACATGCGACATATCAGAATTCATAGCAGTAGCAGGTTTAGGTGTCGCAAGCTTACTCATAACAGAAGGAGAATCTAGTGCTGAGCTAGATGGCAGTTCCTCACCTCCCCTCGTAGTTGAGGGAAAAATCTTAGTTCTTGTGTCTTTCAAGTTCTTCATAGTGATCAGCAGATATAAATCCCAAGTGACTCAAAGAATAGAGCTATGCTCCCCGGCAATGGTGCCAGAAATTAGTCTTGATAACCCACAAGTATAGGGGATCGCAACAGCTTTCGAGGGTAGAGTATTCAACCCAAATTTATTGATTCGACACAAGGGGAGCCAAAGAATATTCTCAAGTATTAGCAGTTGAGTTGTTAATTCAACCACACCTGGATAACTTAGTATCTGCAGCAAAGTATTTAGTAGAAAAGTAGTATGATAGTAATGGTAACAGTGGCAAAGGTAAAGATAATAGTATTGTAGTGATTGTAACAGTAGCAACGGAAAAGTACATAAGCGAAGCACAATATGTGAAAAGCTCGTAGTGTTGGGGAACGTAGCAGAAATTCAAAATTTTCCTACGTGTCACCAAGATCTATCTATGGAGAGACCAGCAACGAGTAGAAAGAGAGTGCATCTACATACCCTTGTAGATCGCTAAGCGGAAGCGTTCAAGTGAACGGGGTTGATGGAGTCGTACTCGTCGTGATTCAAATCACCGATGATCCTAGTGCCGAACGGACGGCACCTCCGCGTTCAACACACGTACAGCCCGGTGACGTCTCCCACGCCTTGATCCAGCAAGGAGAGAGGGAGAGGTTGAGGAAGACTCCATCCAACAGCAGCACAACGGCGTGGTGGTGGTGGAGGAGCGTGGCAATCCAGCAGGGCTTCGCCAAGCACCATGGGAGAGGAGGAGTAGGGAGAGAGGTAGGGCTGTGCCAGAACTTCGTGTATAGCTCCCATGCGCCTCCCCACTATATATAGGGGTGGAGGGGCTGGTTTCTTTCCCTCCAAGTTCATTGGGGCGTTGGCCAAGGTGGGAGGAAAGAAATCTCATTATTTCCTTCCCCACCGATTGTTATCCCCCCTTTTTAGGGATCTTGATCTTATCCCTTCGGGATATGATCTTATTCCTTCTAAGGGGGGATCTTGGTGCGCCTTCACCAGGGGTGTGGGGCCTTGCCCCCACTACCCACGTCCATGTGGGTCCCCCATGCAGGTGGGCCCCACTCCGGAACCTTCTAGAACCTTCCCGGTACAATATCGAAAAATCCCGAACATTTTCCGGTGGCCAAAATAGGACTTCCCATATATAAATCTTTACCTCCGGACCATTCCGGAACTCCTTGTGACATCCGGGATCTCATTCGGGACTCCGAACAACATTCGGTAACCACATACGAACTTCCTTTATAACCCTAGCGTCATCGAACCTTAAGTGTGTAGACCCTACGGGTTCGGGAGACATGTAGACATGACCGAGACGTTCTCCGGTCAATAACCAACAGCGGGATCTGGATACCCATGATGGCTCCCACATGTTCCACGATGATCTCATCGGATGAACCACGATGTCAAGGACTTAATCAATCCCGTATTCAATTCCCTTTGTCTATCGGTATGTTACTTGCCCGAGATTCGATCGTCGGTATCCAATACCTTGTTCAATCTCGTTACCGGCAAGTCTCTTTACTCGTTCCGTAACACATCATCCCGTGATCAACTCCTTGGTCACATTGCGCATATGATGATGTCCTACCGAGTGGGCCCAGAGATACCTCTCCGTTTACACGGAGTGACAAATCCCAGTCTCGATCCGCATAAAACAATAGATACTTTCGGAGATACCTGTAGTGCACCTTTATAGTCACCCAGTTACGTTGTGACGTTTGATACACCCAAAGCACTCCTACGGTATCCAGGAGTTACACGCTCTCATGTCGAAGGAAGAGATACTTGACATTGGCAAAGCTCTAGCAAATGAACTACACGATCTTTTGTGCTAGTCTTAGGATTGGGTCTTGTCCATCACATCATTCTCCTAATGATGTGATCCCGTTATCAACGACATCCAATGTCCATAGCCAGGAAACCATGACTATCTGTTGATCACAACGAGCTAGTCAACTAGAGGCTCACTAGGGACATATTGTGGTCTATGTATTCACACGTGTATTACGATTTCCGGATAATACAGTTATAGCATGAATAAAAGACAATTATCATGAACAAGGAAATATAATAATAATACTTTTATTATTGCCTCTAGGGCATATTTCTAACAGTCTCCCACTTGCACTAGAGTCAATAATCTAGTTCACATCGCCATGTGATTAACACTCACAGGTCACATCGCCATGTGACTAATACCCAAGAGTTTACTAGAGTCAGTAGTCTAGTTCACATCACTATGTGATTAACACTCAATGAGTTTTATGTTTGATCATGTTGCTTGTGAGAGAGGTTTTAGTCAACGGGTCTGAACCTTTCAGATCCGTGTGTGCTTTACAAATCTCTATGTCATCTCCTAGATGCAGCTACCACGCTCTATTTGGAGCTATTCCAAACAACTGTTCTACTTGGAGCTATTCTAAATTATTGCTCCATTATATGTATCCGGTCTCTCTACTCAGAGCTATCCGGATAGGTGTCAAGCTTGCATCGTCGTAACCTTTACGACGAACTCTTTTACCACCTCCATAATCGAGAAAATTCCTTAGTCCACTAGTTACTAAGGATAACTTTGACCGCTGTCCTGTGAGCCATTCTTGGATCACACTTGTACCCCTTGACTGACTCATGGCAAGGCACACTTCAGGTGCGGTACACAGCATATCATACTGAAGAGCCTACGTCTTAAGCATAGGGGACGACCTTCGTCCTTTCTCTCTATTCTGCCGTGGTCGAGCTTTAAGTCTTAACTTCGTACCTTACAACTCAGGCAAGAACTCCTTCTTTGACTGGTCCATCTTGAACACCTTCAAGATCATGTCAAGGTATGTGCTCATTTGAAAGTATTATTAAGAATTTTGATCTATCCTTATAGATCTTGATGCTCAATGTTCAAGTAGCTTAATCCAGGCTTTCCATTGAAAAACACTTTCAAAATAACCCTATATGCTTTCCAGAAATTCTACGTCATTTCTGATCAACAATATGTCAACAACATATACTCATCAGAAATTCTATAGTGCTCCCACTCACTTCTTTGGAAATACAAGTTTCTCATAAACTTTGTACAAACCCAAAATTTTGATCATCATCAAAGCATACATTCCAACTCCGAGATGCTCACTCCAGTCCTTAGAAGGATTCCTGGAGCTTTGCATACTTATTAGCATCTTTTGGGATTGACAAAACCTTCCGGTTGTATCACATACAACCTTTCCTCAAGTATAACGTCGAGGAAACAATGTTTTGACATCCTATCTGCAAGATTTCATCAATCATGCAGTAACTGCTAATCCAATTCCAACAGACTCTTAGCATCGCTACGAGTGAGAAAACCTCACTGTAATCAACTCCTTGAACTTGTCGGAAAATATCTTAACGACAAGTCGAGCTTTCTTAATGGTAATTCTTACCATCATTGTCTGTCTTCCTTTTAAAATCCATCCGTACCCAATGGCCTTACGACCATCAAGTATTTCTTCCAAAGTCATGGATCCGTTCTCGGATTTTATGGACTCGAGCCATTTATCGGAATCCGGGCCCACCATTGCTTCTCCATAGCTCGTAGGTTCATTGTTGTCTAGCAACATGACTTCCAAGACAGGATTACGTACCACTCTGATGTAGTATGTATCCTTGTCATCCCACGAGGTTTGGTAGTGACTTGATCCGAAGTTTCATGATCAACATCACAAGCTTCCACTTCAATTGGTGTAGGTGCCACAGGAACAACTTCCTGTGCCCTGCCACACACTAGTTGAAGAGACGGTTCAATAACCTCATCAAGTTTCCACCATCCTCCCACTCAATTCTTTCGAGAGAAACTTTTCCTCGAGAAAGGACCCGATTCAAGAAACAATCCATATTGCTTTCGGATCTGAATTAGGAGGTATACCCAACTGTTTTGGGTTTCCTATGAAGATGCATTTTATCCGCTTTGGGTTCGAGCTTATCAACCTGAAACTTTTTCACATAAGCGTCGCAGCCCCAAACTTTTAAGAAACGACAACTTAGGTATCTCTAAACCATAATTCATACGGTGTCATCTCAACGGAATTACGTGGTGCCCTATTTAAAGTGAATGTGGTTGTCTCTAATGCCTAACCCATGGACACTAGTGGTAATTCGATAAGAGACATCATGGTACGCACCATATCCAATAGGGTGCAACTATGATGTTCGGACACACCATCACACTATGGTGTTCCAGGCGGTATTAATTGCGAAACAATTTCCACAATGTCTTAATTGTGTGCCAAAACTCGTAACTCAGATATTCATCTCTATGATCATATCATAGACATTTTATCCTCTTGTCACAATGATCTTCTGCTTCACTCTGAAATTACTTGAACCATTCAATAATTCAGACTTGTGTTTCATCAAGTAAATATTCTCAACATCTACTCGAATCATCTGTGAAGTAAGATCATAACGATATTCACTGCATGCCTCAGCACTCATTGGATTGGACACATCAAAATGTGTTACTTCCAACAAGTTGCTATCTTGTTCCATCTTACTGAAACCGAGGCTTTTCAGTCATCTTGCCCATGTGGTATGATTTGCATATCTCAAGTGATTCAAAATCAAGTGAGTTCAAACGGTCCATTTGCATGGAGTTTCTTCATGCATATATACCAATAGACATGGTTCGCATGTCTCAAACTTTTCAAAAATGAGTGAGTCCAAAGATCCATCAACATGGAGCTTCTTCATGCATTTTATACCAATATGACTTACGTGGCAGTGCCACACATAGGTGGTACTATCATTACTATCTTTTGGCATGAACATGTGTATCACTATGATCGAGATTTCAATGAACCATTCATTTTAGGTGCAAGACCATTGAAGGTATTATTCAAATAAATATAGTAACCATTATTCTCTTTAAATGAATGACCGTATTGCGATAGACATAATCCAATCATGTCTATGCTCAACGCAAACACCAAACTCGGTGGTAGAGGGAGCGTGCGATGCTTGATCATATCAACCTTGGAAACACTTCCAACATATATCGTCAGCTCACCTGTAGCTAGTCTCCGTTTATTCCGTAGCTTTTATTTCGAGTTACTAACACTTAGCAACCGAACCGGTATCCAATACCCTGGTGCTACTAGGAGTACTAGTAAAGTACACATTAACATAATGTATATCCAATATACTTCTATCGACCTTGCCAGCCTTCTCATCTACCAAGTATCTAGGGTAATGCTGCTCCAGTGGTTGTTCCCCTTATTACAGAAGCACTTAGTCTCGGGTTTGGGTTCAACCTTGGGTTTCTTCACTAGAGCAACAGCTGAATTGCCGTTTCATGAAGTATCCCTTTGTTCCCTTGCCCTTCTTGAAACTAGTGGTTTCACCAACCATCAACAATTGATGCTCCTTCTTGATTTCTACTTTCGCGGTGTCAAACATCATGAATATTTCAAGGATCATCATATCTATCCCTGATATGTTATAGTTAATCACGAAGCTCTAGCAGCTTGGTGGCAATGACTTTGGGGAAACATCACTATCTCATCTGGAGGATCAACTCCCACTCGATTCAAGTGATTGTTGTGCTCAGACAATCTGAGCACAAGCTCAACGATTGAGCTTTTCTCCCTTAGTTTGCAGGCTAAGAAAATCGTCGGAGGTCTTATACCTCTTGACATGGGCACGAGCCTGAAATCCCAATTTCAGCCCTCGAAACATCTCATATGTTCCGCGACGTTTCGAAAACGTCGTTGGTGCCTCTACTTAAACCATTTAATTGAACTATCACGTTGTTATCAAAAACGTGTATGTCCGATGTTCGCAACATCGACAAACGACGTTGGGGTTCAGCACACTGAGCAGTGCATTAAGGACATAAGCTTTCTACTGATCGCATAATCGCTACTATCAACTTTCAACTATATTTTCTCTAGGAACATATCTAAACAGTGGAACTAAAGTGCGAGCTTACGACATAATTTGCAAAAGGTCTTTTGACTATGTTCAGGATAATTAAGTTCATCTTATGAACTCCCACTTAGATAGACATCCCTCTGGTCATCTAAGTGATCACATGATCCGAGTCAACTAGGCCGTGTCCGATCATCACGTGAGACGGACTAGTCATCATCGGTGAACATCTTCATGTTGATCGTATCTACCATACGACTCATGCTCGACCTTTCGGTCTCCGTGTTCCGAGGCCATGTCTGCACATGCTAGGCTCGTCAAGTTAACCCTAAGTGTTTTCGCTGTGTAAAACTGTCTTACACCCGTTGTATGTGAACGTAAGAATCCATCACACCCGATCATCACGTGGTGCTTAGAAGCGACGAACTGTAGCAACGGTGCACAGTTAGGGGAGAACACTTCTTGAAATTTTGTAAGGGATCATCTTATTTACTACCGTCGTCCTAAGAAAACAAGATGCATAAACATGATAAACATCACATGCAATCAAATAGTGACATGATATGGCCAATATCATTTTGCTCCTTTTGATCTTCATCTTCGGGGCTCCATGATCATCATCGTCACCGGCACGACACCATGATCTCCATCATCATGATCTCCATCATCGTGTCTTCATGAAGTTGTCACGCCAACGACTACTTCTACTTCTATGACTAACGCGTTTAGCAATAAAGTAAAGTAGTTTACATGGCGTTATTCAATGACATGCAGGTCATACAATAAATAAAGACAACTCCTATGGCTCCTGCCGGTTGTCATACTCATCGACATGCAAGTCGTGAATCCTATTACAAGAACATGATCAATCTCATACATCACATATCATTCATCACATTCTTCTTGGCCATATCACATCACATAGCATACCCTGCAAAAACAAGTTAGACGTCCTCTAATTGTTGTTGCATGTTTTACGTGGCTGCTATGGGTTTCTAGCAAGAACGTTTCTTACCTACGCAAGACCACAACGTGATATGCCAATTGCTATTTACCCTTCATAAGGACCCTTTTCATCGAATCCGTTCCGACTAAAGTGGGAGAGACTGGCACCCGCTAGCCACCTTATGCACCAAGTGCATGTCAATAGGTGGAACCTGTCTCACGTAAGAGTACGTGTAAGGTCGGTCCGGGCCGCTTCATCCCACAATACCGTAGAAACAAGATTGGACTAGTAACGGTAAGCATATTGAACAACATCAACGCCCACAACTACTTTGTGTTCTACTCGTGCAAAGAATCTACGCAATAGACCTAGCTCATGATGCCACTGTTGGGGAACGTAGCAGAAATTCAAAATTTTCCTACGTGTCACCAAGATCTATCTATGGAGAGACCGGCAACGAGTAGAAAGAGAGTGCATCTACATACAGAAAGAGAGTGCATCTACATACCCTTGTAGATCGCTAAGCGGAAGCGTTCAAGTGAACGGGGTTGATGGAGTCGTACTCGTCGTGATTCGAGTCACCGATGATCCTAGTGCCGAACGGACGGCACCTCCGCGTTCAACACACGTACAGCCCGGTGACGTCTCCCACGCCTTGATCCAGCAAGGAGAGAGGGAGAGGTTGAGGAAGACTCCATCCAACAGCAGCACAACGGCGTGGTGGTGGTGGAGGAGCGTGGCAATCCAGCAGGGCTTCGCCAAGCACCATGGGAGAGGAGGAGTAGGGAGAGAGGTAGGGCTGTGCCAGAACTTCGTGTATAGCTACCATGCGCCTCCCCACTATATATAGGGGTGGAGGGGCTGGTTTCTTGCCCTCCAAGTCCATTGGGGCGTTGGCCAAGGTGGGAGGAAAGAAATCTCATTATTTCCTTCCCCACCGATTGTTATCCCCCCTTTTTAGGGATCTTGATCTTATCCCTTCGGGATATGATCTTATTCCTTCTAAGGGGGGATCTTGGTGCGCCTTGACCAGGGGTGTGGGGCCTTGCCCCCACTACCCACGTCCATGTGGGTCCCCCCATGCAGGTGGGCCCCACTCCGGAACCTTCTAGAACCTTCCCAGTACAATACCGAAAAATCCCGAACATTTTCCGGTGGCCAAAATAGGACTTCCCATATATAAATCTTTACCTCCGGACCATTCCGGAACTCCTCGTGACGTCCGGGATCTCATTCGGGACTCCGAACAACATTTGGTAACCACATACAAACTTCCTTTATAACCCTAGCGTCATCGAACCTTAAGTGTGTAGACCCTACGGGTTCGGGAGACATGTAGACATGACCGAGACGTTCTCCGGTCAATAACCAACAGCGGGATCTGGATACCCATGATGGCTCCCACATGTTCCACGATGATCTCATCGGATGAACCACGATGTCAAGGACTTAATCAATCCCGTATTCAATTCCCTTTGTCTATCGGTATGTTACTTGCCCGAGATTCGATCGTCGGTATCCAATACCTTGTTCAATCTCGTTACCGGCAAGTCTCTTTACTCGTTCCATAACACATCATCCCGTGATCAACTCCTTGGTCACATTGCGCATATGATGATGTCCTACCGAGTGGGCCCAGAGATACCTCTCCGTTTACACGGAGTGACAAATCCCAGTCTCGATCCGCATAAAACAATAGATACTTTCGGAGATACCTGTAGTGCAGCTTTATAGTCACCCAGTTACGTTGTGACGTTTGATACACCCAAAGCACTCCTACGGTATCCAGGAGTTACACGCTCTCATGGTCGAAGGAAGAGATACTTGACATTGGCAAAGCTCTAGCAAATGAACTACACGATCTTTTATGCTAGTCTTAGGATTGGGTCTTGTCCATCACATCATTCTCCTAATGATGTGATCCCGTTATCAACGACATCCAATGTCCATAGCCAGGAAACCATGACTATCTGTTGATCACAACGAGCTAGTCAACTAGAGGCTCACTAGGGACATATTGTGGTCTATGTATTCACACGTGTATTACGATTTCCGGATAATACAGTTATAGCATGAATAAAAGACAATTATCATGAACAAGGAAATATAATAATAATACTTTTATTATTGCCTCTAGGGCATATTTCCAACACGTAGGCATTGGATCAGTGATGGATAATTATGTCGGATGCAATTCCTCATGTAATAGTTATAACATAGGGTGACACAGAACTAGCTCCAGTTCATCAATGTAATGTAGGCATGTATTTCGTATATAGTCATACGTGCTTATGGAAAAGAACTTGCATGCCATATTTTGTCCTACCCTCCCGTGGCAGCGAGGTCCTGGTGGAAACTAAGGGATATTAAGGCCTCCTTTTAATAGAGTATCGGACAAAAGCATTAACACATAGTGAATACATGAACTCCTCAAACTACGGTCATCACCGAGAAGTATCCCGATTATTGTCACTTCGGGGTTGTCAGATCATAACACATAATAGGTGACTATAGACTAACAAGATAGGATCAAGAACTCACATATATTCATGAAAACATAATAGGTTCAGATCTGAAATCATGGCACTCGCGCCCTAGTGACAAGCATTAAGCATAGCAAAGTCATATCAACATCAATCTCAGAACATAGTGGATACTAGGGATCAAACCCTAACAAAACTAACTTGATTACATGGTAAATCTCATCCAACCCATCACCGTCCAACAGGCCTACGATGGAATTCTCACGCACGGCGGTGAGCATCATGAAATTGGTGATGGAGGATGGTTGATGATGACAACAGCGACGAATCCCCCTCTCCGGAGCCCCGAACGGACTCCAGATCAGCCCTCCCGAGAGAGATTAGAGCTTGGCGGCGGCTCTGTATCGTAAAGCGCAATGAAACATCCTCTCTAATTTTTTTTCTCCGTGAAATGGAATATATGGAGTTGGAGTTGAGGTTGGTGGAGCATCAGGGGGGCCACGAGACAGGGGGCGCGCCCAGGGGGAGGGGGGGCGCCCCCCACCCTCGTGGACAGGGTGTGCGCCCCCTGGCCTTGATTCTTTGCCAGTATTTTTTATATTTTCGAAAAGTTATCTCCGTGGATTTTCAAGCCATTCCGAGAACTTTTGTTTTCTGCACAATAAACAACACCATGGCAGTTCTTCTGAAAACAACGTCAGTCCGGGTTAGTTTCATTCAAATCATGCAAGTTAGAGTTCAAAACAAGGGCAAAAGTGTTTGGAAAAGTAGATACGTTGGAGACGTATCACTGCAAGGATCTCATATGGGCCTTTATTAGGCCCGGAACGTGGCAGGCTGTTAATGGATCAGATCAAATATGGGCCAGCATTTGGCCCAAAACATGGCAGCCTGTTAATGGGCCGGCCCACTAGTGTCCTCAAAATCTTGTGGGCCTTTGGCTGGGCTGGCCCATTATGGTCGGCGAAATCTCATGGGCCTTTAGCTGGACCGGCCCATTATGGTCGATGAAATCTCGTGGGCCTTTAGCTGGGCCGGCCCATTATGGTCCACAAAATCTTGTGGGCCTTTAGCTGGGCCTGCCCATTATGGTCTGCAAAATCTTGTGGGCCTTTAGTTGAGCCGGCCCATTTAATCTTTATGGGCCACTTTTGGGCCGGTCCACGTGTCAACATATCATAGGCGCATCTCACCCATTGGATGAGTGACACATGTTGCCCGTGTTGGGTGCAAGTTTGGTTGTGCGCGCATGCAAGCACTGTTGACATTTGTTGGCGTGAGTCTCCTATTGGTTCGTAACTACTTTGCAAGTTACGAACTCCAAGATTCAGTACAATGCTAAAGCAAGTTAACTACTTCACAAGTCAATAACTACAAGATTCAGTACAATACTAAATTCAGTTAACTACTTTGCAAGTCAGCAACTAAAAGATTCAGTACAATACAAAATTCAGCCAATAGTACAAAGATCAATAAACACTGATATTAAACTAATTCAGTTACACACCAAAGTCCTTCAACAGGAAGGCAAGGACAAATTACCTACTTACCACATCCTTAAAATCTCCTCCCAATGTCTATGACATCAAGTCCAACATATTTTGTGGCTCTAAACGGTGGTGAAGCTTGCATTTTATGGTCGGATCAGCCGACGAACCACAGAAGGAAGCATCAATGGTGGTCTTCAGGTTTTCCTACTTTGACAAGAATCATCATTGTAGCTTAAATCATATCTGAAATGGAAAATTACCAGACCCAAACCCAAACTATAACCCTAACATAAACCCAAACAGTTGGGAATCTTACCCACAGATCGATGTCCATGCCGGTGTAGCTCTAGTCCTCTTTGCTGGTCTCCTCCCCGTCTTCGAGGAAGACATTGCGAGCCAGCGGTGAGGTTGACCGGTGCCGGCGCAGAGGCGAGAGGGGTGGAGAGGTGCGTGGGCGACTTGGGTGAGAGATAGAGCTAAATTACTTAGCGTTGCCCACTGTTTCCGTGTAGGGAAACGCATCCTGACCACGCCGGTCGAGCTGTTGTTAATGGCCGATAGGCATCACGTCGTCCACGCGCGTTCTTTTCCACGTCAAATTCTGTTCAAAAACGGTACAATGTATTTTGCCACTAGCGCATTTCGACGTGGTGGAAAGTGCAACATTTTGTAAAGTGATGGTTTTCTACTAATCACATCACTATTGTGGTGATTCTGTGCATTTTACTCTAACGCTCCCTTCTATATTTCCATGTACCACAATAGTAGGGGACGAAATAAAATCACTTATTGTGTACAAGGGTTAGAAAATCACATCTCATTCACCTCTCATGGAAAACATTTATATACTTTCGTGAAAAAAACATTTATTTACACTTTACTTCGCATGCACACTGCCCCAATATCTATCCCAAGAAGTCACTCTCCATTTTGTTGGCCCACAAATAATTATGCATGCACTCAAGATAGAAAAAGGTCAAAGGAGAAAACGTCTTAATAGTACATCATGTGTGGAATCTCCAACGCGGAGCTTCAAACCACACACAACCGTTCGGATCATGCGATCTGAAAATGTTTTTGAAGGAAATATGCCCTAGAGGCAATAATAAAGTTGTTATTTATATTTGCTTATATCATTATAAATGTTTATTATTCATGCTAGAATTGTATTAACCGGAAACTTAGTACATGTGTGAATACATAGACAAAATAAAGTGTCCCTAGTATGCCTCTACTTGACTAGCTCGTTAATCAAAGATGGTTATGTTTCCTGACCATAGACATGTGTTGTCATTTCATGAACGGGATCACATCATTAGAGAATCATGTGATGGACAAGACCCATCTGTTAGCTTAGCATAATGATCGATAAGTTTAACTCCTATTGCTTTCTTCATGACTTATACATGTTCCTCTGACTATGAGATTATGCAACTCCTGAATACCGGAGGAACACCTTGTGTGCTACAAAATGTCACAACGTAACTGGGTGATTATTTAGATGCTCTATAGGTGTCTCCGAAGGTGTTTGTTGGGTTGGCATAGATCGAGATTAGATTTGTCACTCAGTGTATCGGAGAGGTATCTCTAGGCCCTCTCGGTAATGCTCATCACTATAAGCCTTGCAAGCAATGTGACTAATGAGTTAGATGCGGTATGAAGCATTACGGAACAAGTAAAGAGACTTGCCGGTAACGAGATTGAACTAGGTATGAAGATACCGACAATCGAATCTCGGGAAAGTAACATACCGATGACAAAGGGAACAACATATGTTGTTGTGCGGTTTGACCGATAAAGATCTTCATGGAATATGTAGGAGCCAATATGAGTATCTAGGTTCTGCTGATGGTTATTGATCGGAGATGTGTCTCAATCATGTCTACATAGTTCTCGAACCCGTAGGGTCCGCACGCTTAACGTTTGATGATGATTTGTATTGTGAGTTATGTGTTTTTGATGACCGAAGTTTGTTTAGAGTCCCGGATGAGATCATGGACATAATGAGGAGTCTCGAAATGGCCTAGAGGTAAAGATTGATATATTGGAAGGTGGTATTCAGACACCGGAAGGGTTCCGGAGTGTATCGGGTACATACCGGAGTACCGGAGGGGTTACCGGAACCCCCCGGTGCAAGATATGGGCCATATGGGCCGTGGACGGGAGGTTAACCAGCCCACAAGGGGCTTTTGCACCCCCCACAAGGGAGGAGGCCGAATTGGACTAGGAAAAGGGGATGCCACCCCCCCTTTTCTTCTCCTACTCCCTCTCCCTTCCCCTTTTCCCCCTCCGGTCGAAGGAAAAAAGAAGGAGGGCCGAATCCTACTAGGTGTGGAGTCCTGGTAGGACTCCCCCCTCCCTTGGCGCACCCCTTGTGGACGGCCTCTTCCCCTCCTCCTTTATATATGGGGTTGGGGGCCACCCCAAAGGCACAACATTGTCTTAGCCGTGTGCGGTGCCCCCCTCCACCATTTACTCCGCCGATAGTGTCATCATAGTGCTTAGGCGAAGCCCTGCGCAGATCACATTACCAACACCGGCATCACACCGTCGTGCTGACGGAACTCATAGAGTCCATCGACACTCTACTAGATCAAGAGATCGAGGGATGTCATCGAGCTGAATGTGTTCAGAACTCAGAGGTGCTGTACGTTCGGTACCTGGATCAGTTGGATCGTGAAGACGTTTGACTTCATCAACCGCGTTACCATAACGCTTCTGCTTTCGGTCTACAAGGGTATGTGGACACACTCTCCCCCTCTCGTTGCTATGCATCCCTAGATAGATCTTGTGTGAGCGTAAGAAATTTTTGAAATAGCATGCTACGTTCCCCAACAATGGTAACAGAGCTAGGTTTATGCGTAGATGATATGCACGAGTAGAACACAAAGAGTTGTGGGCGACCAACGTCTTACTTTAATTCGGCGGTATTGTTGGATGAAGCGGCCCGGATAGACATTAAATGACCGCGTTCATGAGACTGGTTCTACCGATGCGCTTTGCACACAGGTGGCTGGTGGGTGTCTGTATCTCCAACTTTAGTTGAATCGAGTTTGAATACGGCCGATCCTTGTTGAAGGTTAAAACAGCACACTTGACGAAAAATCGTTGTGGTTTTGATGTGTAGGTAAGAACGGTTCTTGCTAGAAGCCCGTAGCAGCCACATAAAACTTGCAAGAACAAAGTAGGGGATGTCTAACTTGTTTTTGCAGGGCTTGTTGTGATGTGATATGGTCAAGACATGATGTGATATATATTGTTGTATGTGATGATCATGTTTTGTAACAAAGTTATCGGGAACTGGCAGGAACCATATGGTTATCGCTTTACTGTATGAAATACAATCGCCGTGTAATTGCTTAACTTTATCACAAGCGTTAGCGATACCCGTAGAAGCAATAGTTAGCAAGAAGAAAATGATGCTATGATGGAGATCAAGGTGTCAAGCCGGTGACAATGGAGATCATACGGTCCTTTGGAGATGGATATCAAAGGTACAAGATGATGATGGCCATATCATGTCACATATTTTGATTGCATGTGATGTTTATCCTCTATGCATCTTTTTTGCTTAGTATGGCGGTAGCATTATAAGATGATCCCTCACTAAATTTCAAGGTATAAGTGTTCTCCCTGAGTATGCACCGCTTGAAAGTGCAATTATCCCTGGGTGGTTTTGGTAATTCCTAACAACATATAGCTCATTGAGCTAATGCTATTTAAAGATAAATATTTCAGGAAAGCTCAATGTTTGGCATGGCATAGATGAGAAATGTGGACCCCTCAAAATGCTAAGGACAAAAGGATTGGCTCAAGATCAAAGCACAAGACTCTACATTTTCCATTTTAGTGATCAAAGATCACATTGAGTCTATAGGAAAGCCAATACTATCAAGAGGGGGTGAGGTGTTGCTTAATGAGTTTCTTGCTTGAAGTGCTTAGTGATATGCTCCAAAAAACCCTCAACTAGATTCTCACATCCAACTATGTCCCAAACCAAAAGTCAAACTCGGCCCCACCGAAACTTTCTATCCGGCGCCACTAAGTTCACTTGACATAGCCACTGCCACAAACCCTAGTCTTTTTTGTCTCACCGATAGGGATCTCGGTCTCACCAAAATGGGATTGTAATCTCTATGTTTCCATTTGTAACATTTCTGTCAAACCGAGATGAGCGATCGGTCCCACCGAGATTGCAATGCAAACTCTCTGTTTCCCTTTCGTAACGTTTCAGTCCAACCGAGATGAGCGAATCGGTCCCACCGAGTTTGCCTGGCTAACTCTCTGGTTAGCTTATTACCAAAATCGGTCCCACTGAGTTTACGTTATGCCCTAACCCTAACGATATCGGTCCCACCGAGTTGACATGTCGGTCCCACTGAAATTCCTAACAGTCACATTATGAACGAAATCGGTCTGACCGAGTTTCATGATTCGGTTCCATCGAGTTTGGTAAGTTGTGTGTAACGGTTAGATTTTGTGTGGAGGCTATATATATGTCACGCCCAATATGCGACCCTATCCTAAAGGAACTCGAAGGTCCCACTAAGGATAGAAGCACATATTGGAGATGCTTTTTGCAAGGTGGATATCATTACATCAACATTACATAATAGATGGGGAAACATACAAGAGGCATACAATGCCACATGAATACATCAATACATCATATAAATGATCAACATCCAACTACGGATGAAACACAAATAGAAACTCAACGAAGTCCACCCTGCTAGCCCAGGCTACCAACCTGGAACCTATCCCCTGATCGAAGAAGCAGAAGAAGAACTCCAAAACAAGCAAGCATCAAAACAATAAGCTACAGCACCTCAACATAAGAACAAAAGGCATGGGCATGAAGTACAGGTAAAGCATGACAAAACATGAACACTGAGCTATCTCCGGAAAACACTAGAACATGCTCAAAAGGACATGGCTAGATTGCAAATTATAACAGTTTCAAAGACTTAGTAGAAATCACTGGACATGGCAGAAAGAACATCAGGTTGCAATGTTTAAAGCTATCAAACAACATGCTACAGGAACTTAACATGGCAAACAAAGGCATGGCATGCTAATACTAAAGACAAATAACAAAACTCCCTTACTGAACTAATTCCAAAGATCAACAGAAAACATGGTAGCATCCATGCAAACATGGCAAATGATATGAGAGATTCAGACATGGCAGGAACAACAATAAGTAGGCATGTTGGTGAGCCTGTACAACTCACCGCAGAGCAATACATGGCATGAAAAGGCAACCAAGAGTAAGACGACATAATTATGAAGCTAAGAATGGCAAGAGCAAGTTCATAGAGTGCATGCATCACTAGAAAAACACATGGCAAAACTGAACTTAACGTTAACAGGCTGACCGCAACATTATTTAGCAAGTTTGGAGCATGATAACAATAAGCTACAGCAGGCTATAAATGCAACCAGGGGTATCGATGGATATATCATGACATGTATAACAAAACATCCTTAGTTAATATCTCTAGATTATGCATAGAATGACTTGTAGCGGCAGGTTTATATAGCATCATGATATAGCAGATTCAGCCTAGCAAAACAGTAACAGCAAGTACCCTACTACACAAGCTTGATGCACTGACTACAAGACTCACAAAAATACATGGATTGCACGGCTGTAAAGATGGCATGATGTAGTACAAAACACATGTAGAAATCAAGGTCATAGGATGCACACACAAAATGCAATGAAAGAGATAAAACAGCAAGTTCTGTTAACGGACAGCAGTTAACATCATATAGCACTCTTGCAACGATGATTCGGGCATCGAGATGGACTCAAACAAGCATGTCACACTGGAAGGAAATTAAGAGCATCTCATGATGAACATTCTGATATATTATGCACGCAAAACTGAGATATATACAAGAAGTTACAGCAGGTCAAAGATGCACACATATCATTAGTTTTCAGGGACATACGAAATATCACCTCGCGGGAAAAAGTCAACGCGGGATCGGGCGGAGCTGGATGGCGTGGGCGCGTTTGGATGGTGGGATGTGGGCGTCCAGGGTTGGGGCGGCGCAGATCTGGTGGCCGGACCTCCGGCGAGCTCGCGATGGCCGGAGTGAGCGGGGGATGGCCGGAGGAGGCCGTGGGTTGCCAGATCCGGTCGGGATCCGGTGGATCCGACCGGCCGGCGTCGGGTCTGGCCAACGGTGGCGGCGGGCGGTCCGAGGAGGCGGGAGCCCTTGGCGGCGGCGGCGAGGTCGCGACCTCTAGCGAGGAGGCGCGGCGGTGGGCGAAGGGCGACGCCGACGGGAGGCGGCGTAGGCGCTCGAAGCGGGCGGCGGGGATGCTTGCCGATGGCAGGCACGGGGCGGCGCTCGGGGCGGCGACCGTG